>NC_053024.1:244131908-244175157 GCF_003073215.2 Triticum urartu | reverse complement strand
GGGCATATTTCCTTCAGTCTCCCACTTGCACTAGAGTCAATAATCTAGTTCACATCGCCATGTGATTTAATACCAATAGTTCACATCACCATGTGATTAACACCCATAGTTCACATCGACGTGTGACCAACACCCAAAGGGTTTACTAGAGTCAATAATCTAGTTCACATCGCTATGTGATTAACACCCAAAGAGTACTAAGGTGTGATCATGTTTTGCTTGTGAGAGAAGTTTAGTCAACTGGTTTGCCACATTCAGATCCGTAAGTATTTTACAAATTCTTATGTCAACAATGCTCTACACGGAGCTACTCTAGCTAATTGCTCCCACTTTCAATATGTATCCAGATTGAGATTTAGAGTCATCTGGATGAGTGTCAAAATTTGCATCGACGTAACCCTTTACGACGAACCTTTTTGTCACCTCCATAATCGAGAAACATATCCTTATTGCACTAAGGATAATTTTGACCGCTGTCCAGTGATCTACTCCTAGATCACTATTGTACCCCTTGCCAAAAACAGTGTAGGGTATATAATAGATCTGGTACTCAGCATGGCATATTTTATAGGACCTATGACCAAGGCATAGGGAATGACTTTCATTCTCTTTCTATCTTCTGCCGTGGTCGGGCTTTGAGTCTTACTCAGTTTCACACCTTGTAACACAGGCAAGAACTCTTTCTTTGACTATTCCATTTTGAACTACTTCAAAATCTTGTCAAGGTATGTACTCATTGAAAAATTATCAAGCGTCTTGATCTATCTCTATAGATCTCGATGCTCAATATGTAAGCAGCTTCACCGAGGTCTTTCTTTGAAAAACTCCTTTCAAACACTCCTTTATGCTTTGCAGAATAATTCTACATTATCTCCGATTAACAATATGTCATTCACATATACTTATCAGAAATGTTGTAGTGCTCCCACTCACTTTCTTGTAAATACAGGCTTCACCACAAGTCTGTATAAAACTATATGCTTTGGTCAACTTATCAAAGCGTATATTCCAACTCCGAGATGCTTGCACCAGCCCATAGATAGATCGCTGGAGCTTGCATATTTTGTTAGCACCTTTAGGATTGACAAAACTTTCTTGTTGCATCATATACAACTCTTCTTTAATAAATCCATTAAGGAATGTAGTTTTGTTTATCCATTTGCCAGATTTCATAAAATGTGGCAATTGCTAACATGATTCAGATAGACTTAAGCATAGATATGAGTGAGAAACTCTCATCGTAGTCAACACCTTGAACTTGTCGAAAATCTTTTGCGACAATTCTAGCTTTGTAGATAGTAACACTACTATCAGCGTCCGTCTTCCTCTTGAAGATCCATTTAATCTCAATTGCTTGCCGATCAACGGGCAAGTAAACCAAAGTCCACACTTTGTTCTCATACATGGATCCCATCTCAGATTTCATGGCCTCAAGACATTTCGCGGAATCTGGGCTCATCATCGCTTCCTCATAGTTCGTAGGTTCGTCATGGTCAAGTAACATGAACTCCAGAATAGGATTATTGTACCACTCTGGTGCAGATCTCACTCTGGTTTACCTACGAGGTTTGGTAGTAACTTAATCTGAAGTTACATGATCATCATCATTAGCTTCCTCACTAATTGGTGTAGTAGTCACAGGAACGGATTTCTGTGATGAACTACTTTCTAATAAGGGAGCAGGTACAGTTACCTCATCAAGTTCTACTTTCCTCCCACTCACTTCTTTCGAGAGAAACTCCTTCTCTAGAAAGGATCCATTCTCAGCAACGAATATCTTGCCTTCGGATCTGTGATAGAAGGTGTACCCAACATTTTCTTTTGGGTATCCTAAGAAGACGCACTTCTCCGATTTGGGTTTGAGCTTATCAGGTTGAAACTTTTTCACATAAGCATTGCAACCTCAAACTTTAAGAAACGACAGCTTAGGTTTCTTGCCAAACCATAGTTCATACGGTGTCGTCTCAACGGATTTAGATGGTGCCCTATTTAACGTGAATGTAGCTGTCTCTAATGCATAACCCCAAAACGATAGTGTTAAATTGGTAAGAGACATCATAGATCGCACCATATCTAATAAAGTACGGTTACGATGTTCGGACACACCATTACACTGTGGTGTTCCAGGTGGCGTGAGTAGTGAAACTATTTCACATTGTTTTAACTAAAGGCCAAACTCGTAACTCAAATATTTTACTTCTGCGATCATATCATAGAAACTTTTATTTTTGTTACGATGATTCTCCACTTCACTCTGAAATTCTTTGAACTTTTCAACTGTTTCAGACTTGTGTTTCATTAAGTAGATATACCCATATCTGCTCAAATCATCTGTGAAGGTCAGAAAATAACGATACTTGCCATGAGCCTTAACACTCATCGGACCGCATACATCAGTATGTATTATTTCCAATAAGTCAGTTTCTCGCTCCATTGTTCCGGAGAACGGAGTCTTAGTCATCTTGCCCATGAGGCATGGTTCACAAGCATCAAGTGATTCATAATCAAGTGATTCCAAAAGTCCATCAGCATGGAGTTTCTTCATGCGCTTTACACCAATATGACCTAAACGGCAGTGCCACAAATAAGTTGCACTATCATTATTAATTTGCATCTTTTGGTTTCAATATTATGAATATGTGTATCACTACGATCGAGATCCAACGAACCATTTTCATTGGGTGTGTAACCATATAAGGTTTTATTCATGTAAACAGAACAACAATTTATTCTCTTACTTAAATGAATAACCGTATTGCAATAAACATGATCAAATCATATTCATGCTCAACGAAAACACCAAATAACACTTATTTAGGTTCAACACTAATCCCGAAAGTATAGGGAGTGTGCGATGATGATCATATCAATCTTGGAACCACTTCCAACACACATCGTCACTTCACCCTTAACTAGTCTCTGTTCATTCTACAACTCCCATTTCGAGTTACTACTCTTAGCAACTGAACCAGTATCAAATACCGAGGGGTTGCTACGAAGACTAGTAAAATATACATCAATAATCTGTATATCAAATATACTTCTGTTCACTTTGCCATCCTTCTTATCCGCCAAATACTTGGGCAGTTCCGCTTCCAGTGACCAGTCCCTTTGCAGTAGAAGCACTTAGTCTCAGGCTTAGGACCAGACTTGGGCTTCTTCACTTGAGCAGCAACTTGCTTGCCGTTCTTCTTGAAGTTCCCCTTCTTCCCTTTTCCCTTTTCTTGAAACTAGTGGTCTTGTCTACCATCAACACTTGATATTTTTCTTGATTTCTACCTTCGTTGATTTCAGCATTACGAAGAGCTTGGGAATTGTTTCCGTTATCCCTTGCATATCATAGTTCATCACGAAGTTCTGCTAACTTGGTGATGGTGACTAGAGAATTCTGTCAATCACTATCTTATCTCGAAGATTGATTCCCACTTGATTCAAGCGATTGTAGTACCCAGACAATCTGAGTACATGCTCACTGCTTGAGTTATTCTCCTCCATCTTTTTAGCTATAGAACTTGTTGGAGACTTCATATCTCTCAACTCGGGTATTTGCTTGAAATATTAACTTCAACTCCTGGAACATCTCATATGGTCCATGACATTCAAAACGTCTTTGAAGTCCCGATTCTAAGCCATTAAGCATGGTGCACTAAACTATCAAGTAGCCATCATATTGAGCTAGCCAAACATTCATAACGTCCGCATCTACTCCTGCAATAGGTCTGTCACCTAGCGGCACATCAAAGACATAATTCTTCTGTGCAGTAATGAGGATAATCCTCAGATCACGGATCCAATCCGCATCATTGCTACTAACATTTTTCAACATAATTTTTCTCTAGGAACACAATAAACTGTGAGCAACATCGCGAGCTATTGATCTACAACATAGATATGCTAATACTACCAGGACTAAGTTCATGATAAATTAAAGTTCAATTAATCATATTACTTAAGAACTCCCACTTATAAAAACATCCCTCTAATCTTCTAAGTGATCACGTGATCCAAATCAACTAAACCATAACCGATCATCACGTGAAATGGAGTAGCTTTCAATGGTGAACATCAATATGTTGATCATATCTACTATATGATTCACGCTCGACCTTTCGGTCTCAGTGTTCCGAGGCCATATCTGCATATGCTAGGCTCGTCAAGTTTAACTTGAGTATTCTGCGTGTGCAAAACTGGCTTGCACCCGATGTAGATGGACGTAGAGCTTATCACACCCGATCATCACATGGTGTCTGGGCACGACGAACTTTGGCAACGGTGCATACTCAGGGAGAACACTTTTATCTTGAAATTTTTGTGAGAGATCATCTTATAATGCTACCGTCAATCAAAGCAAGATAAGATGCATAAAAGATAAACATCACATGCAATCAATATAAGTGATATGATATGGCCATCATCATCTTATGCTTGTGATCTCCATCTCCGAAGCACCATCATGATCACCATCGTCACCGGCGCGACACCTTGATCACCATCGTAGCATCATTGTCGTCTCACCAATCTTATGCTTCCACGACTATCGCTACCGCTTAGTGATAAAGTAAAGCATTACAGCGCAATTGCATTGCATACAATAAAGCGACAACCATATGGCTCCTGCCAGTTGCCGATAACTCGGTTACAAAACATGATCATCTCATACAATAAAATTTAGCATCATGTCTTGACCATATCACATCACAACATGCCTTGCAAAAACAAGTTAGACGTCCTCTACTTTGTTGTTGCAAGTTTTACGTGGCTACTACGGGCTTAGCAAGAACCGTTCTTACCTACGCATCAAAACCACAATGATAGTTTGTCAAGTTGGTGCTGTTTTAACCTTTGCAAGGACCGGGCGTAGCCACACTTGGTTCAACTAAAGTTGGAGAAACTGACACCCGCCAGCCACCTGTGTGCAAAGCACGTCGGTAGAACTAGTCTCGCGTAAGCGTACGCGTAATGTCGGTTCGGGCCGCTTCATCCAACAATACCGCCGAACCAAAGTATGACATGCTGGTAAGCAGTATGACTTATATCGCCCACAACTCACTTGTGTTCTACTCGTGCACAACATCAATGCATAAAACCTAGGCTCGGATGCCACTGTTGGGGAACGTAGTAATTTCAAAAATTTCCTACGCACATGCAAGATCATGGTGATGCGTAGCAACGAGAGGGGAGAGTGTTGTCTACGTACCCTCGTAGACCAAAAGTGGAAGCATTAGCACAACGCGGTTGATGTAGTCGTACGTCTTCACGATCCGACCGATCAAGTACCAAACACACGACACCTCCGAGTTCTGCACACGTTCAACTCGATGACGTCCCTCAAACTCCGACCCAGCCGAGTGTTGAGGGAGAGTTTCATCAGCATGACGGTGTGGTGACGATGATGATGTTCTACCGACGCAGGGCTTCGCCTAAGCACCACTACGATATGATCGAGGTGGATTATGGTGGAGGGGGGCACCGCACACGGCTAAGAGATCAAGAGATCAATTGTTGTGTCTTTGGGGTGCCCCCTGCCCCTGTATATAAAGGAGTGGAGGAGGGGGAGGGCCGGCCCTCTCTATGGCGCGCCCTAGGGGAGTCCTACTCCCACCGGGAGTAGGATTCCCCCTTTCCTAGTAGAACTAGGAGCCCTTCCAAGTAGTAGGAGTAGGAGAGAAGGAAAGGGAAGGGAAAAGGAGAAGGAAGGAAGGGGGCGCCCCCCTCCCTAGTCCAATTCGGACCAGCCCATGGGGAGGGGTGCGGCCACCCTTTGAGGCCTTTCTCTCCTTTCCCGTATGGCCCATTAAGGCCCAATATGAATTCCCGTAACTCCCCGGTACTCCCGAAAATACCCGAATCACTCGAAACCTTTCCCATGTCCGAATATAGTTGTCCAATATATTGATCTTTACGTCTCGACCATTTCGAGACTCCTCGTCATGTCCCCGATTTCATCCGGGACTCCGAACTCCTTCGGTACATCAAAATACATAAACTCATAATATAACCGTCATCGAACTTTAAGCGTGCGGACCCTACTGGTTCGAGAACTATGTAGACATGACCGAGACACGTCTCCGGTCAATAACCAATAGCGGAACCTGGATGCTCATATTGGCTCCCACATATTCTACGAAGATCTTTATCGGTCAGACCGCATAACTACATACGTTGTTCCCTTTGTCATCGGTATGTTACTTGCCCTAGATTCGATCGTCGGTATCTCAATACCTAGTTCAATCTCGTTACCGGCAATTCTCTTTACTCATTCCGTAATACATCATCTCGCAACTAACTCATTAGTTGCAATGCTTGCAAGGCTTAAGTGATGTGCATTACTGAGAGGGCCCAGAGATACCTCTCCGACAATCGGAGTGACAAATCCTAATCTCGAAATACGCCAACCCAACAAGTACCTTTGGAGACACCTGTAGAGCACCTTTATAATCACCCAGTTATGTTGTGACATTTGGTAGCACACAAAGTGTTCCTCCGGTAAACGGGAGTTGCATAATCTCATAGTCATAGGAACATGTATAAGTCATGAAGAAAGCAATAGCAACAAACTAAACGATCAAGTGCTAAGCTAACGGAATGGGTCAAGTCAATCACATCATTCTCCTAATGATGTGATCCCGTTAATCAAATGACAACTCATGTCTATGGTTAGGAAGCATAACCATCTTTGATCAACGAGCTAGTCAAGTAGAGGCATACTAGTGACATACTGTTTGTCTCTGTACTCACACATGTATTATGTTTCCGGTTATTACAATTCTAGCATGCATAATAAACATTTATCATGATATAAGGAAATAAATAATAACTTTATCATTGCCTCTAGGACATATTTCCTTCAAAACTAGGTGGTATAAATTTAGCAACAATGTAATTAGCATAATCAGCATACCACGGAGCAGTGCGAGAAGCATTTATGACATTTAATTGTTCATCAGGAAAGCTATCATCAATAGGTAGTGGGTCATCAAGAACATTCTCTAACCTACACAAGTTGTCTGCATCGGCGTTCTCAGCGCCCTTCCTATCAATAATATGCAAATCAAATTCTTGTAGCAAGAGAACCCATCTAATAAGTCTAGGTTTAGCATCTTTCTTTTCCATAAGATATTTAATTGCAACATGATCAGTGTGAATAGTTACTTTAGAATCAACAATATAAGGTGTGAACTTATCACAAGCAAATACGACTACTAAGAATTCCTTTTCAGTAGTAGCATAATTTCTCTGGGCATTGTCTAGAGTTTTACTAGCATACTGTATAACATTCAATTTCTTATCAACTCTTTGTCCTAGAACAGCCCCTACAGCATAATCACTAGCATCACACATAATTTCAAAGGGTAAATTCCAATAAGGTGGCTGAACAATCGGTGCAGAAATTAATTCTTTCTTAAGTATTTCAAATGCTTCTACACAATCATCATAAAAAACAAAAGGAATATCTTTTTGTAATAGATTAGTCAGAGGTCGGGAAATTTTTGAGAAGTCCTTAATGAACCTCCTATAAAAACTGGCATGACCAAGGAAACTTCTTATACCTTTGATGTCCTTGGGACACGACATCCTTTCAATAGCATCAACTTTAGCTTTATCAACTTCAATACCTCTTTCAGAAATTTTATGCCCCAAGACAATACCTTCATTAACCATAATGTGGTACGTCTCCCAATTCAAGACAAGATTAGTTTCTTCACATCTCTGCAAAACTCGATCAAGGTTGCTCAAACAATCCTCAAAAGAGGATCCATAAACTGAGAAATCATCCATGAAAACCTTGCAAATCTTTTCACAAAATTCAGAGAATATAGCCATCATGCATCTTTGAAAGGTAGTGGTGCATTACATAAACCAAAAGGCATACGTCTATAAGCAAAGGTACCGAAAGGGCAAGTAAAAGTGGTCTTAGCTTGATCATCAGCTGACACAGGTATTTGAGAGAAACCAGAGTAACCATCTAGAAAGAAAAAATGTGTATGTTTGGATAATCTTTCTAGCATTTGATCAATAAAAGGCAAAGGGTAATGATCTTTTGTAGTATCTTTATGTAATTTGTGGAAATCAATTACTATCCTATAACCTATAATAATTCTTTGTGGGATCAATTCATCTTTATCATTAGCACAACGGTAATACCTCCCTTCTTAGGGACACAATGGACAGGACTTACCCACTGACTATCAGCAATGGGGTAAATTATACCTTCCTCAAGGAGTTTTAATATTTCCTTTCTTACAACTTCTTTCATCTTAGAATTTAGCCATCATTGGTGATCAATAACTGGTTTGGCATCCTTCTCCAAATTTATTTTGTGTTGACATAGAGTGGGACTAATGCCCTTAAGATCATCAAGAGTATATCCAATAGCAGCAAGGTGCTTCTTCAGAGTTTTCAATAATTTATTTTCTTCATGCTCTAAAAGGTTAGCACTAATAATAACATGATATATCTTATTTTCATCAAGATAAGCATATTTAGGAGTATCAGGTAACAGTTTAAGCTCAAACACGGGATCACCCTTGGGTGGAGGAGGATCCCCTATGATTTCAACAGGCAAGTTGTGTTTCAGAATAGGGCCTTGTTTAAAGAATATTTCATCTATTTCCTTTCTTTCATTCATGAACATATCATTTTCATGGTCGAGTAAATATTGTTCTAAAGGATCATTAGGAGCCACAACAATAGAAGCAAGACCAATAATTTCATCCTTACTAGGTAATTCCTCATCACGGGGTTGTCTACGAAATTTAGAGAAGTTAAACTCATGAGACATATCACCCAAACCAATAGAAACAACATCCTTTTCGCAGTCTATCCTAGCATTAACAGTATCTAAGAAGGGTCTACCAAATATAATGGGGCAAAAGCTATCTTGTGGGGAACCAAGAATGAGAAAATCAGCTGGATATTTAACCTTCCCACACAAGACTTCAACATCTCTAACAATCCCAATCGGTGAAATGGTATCTCTATTGGCAAGCTTAATTGTAACATCGATATCTTCTATCTTAGCAGGCATTGCACTAGCACTAGCACCCATATCACATAAGCCATGATAACAATGATCTCCTATTTTAACAGAAATAACATGCATGCCTATAACAGGTCTTTGTTTATCCTTAGCACCAGGCTTAGCAATTCTAGCAGTTTCTTCACAAAAATAGATAACACGCCCATCAATATTATCGGCCAAGAGATATTTAACCATAGCAATATTAGGTTTAACTTTAATTTTCTTAGGGGGTTTCTGTGTCCTAATATTACTCTTGTTGACTACAGTTGAAGCTTTAGCATGATCCTTAATTCTAACAGGGAAAGGTGGTTTCTCAACATAAGCAGTTGGAACAACAGGATCATCATAAGTGATAGTTTTTTCTTCAACTTTAATAGGTGCAACTACTTTTGTTTCAATGGGAGGATTATATTTAAACCACTTCTCCTTAGGGAGATCAACATGAGTAGCAAAAGATTCACAGAAGGAAGCTACTATCTCAGAGTCAAGTCCTTATTTAGTGCTAAACTTACGGAAAATATCAGTATCCATAAAAGATTTAACACAATCAAACTTAGGTGTCATACCTGACTCCTTACCTTCATCGAGATCCCAATCTTCAGAGTTACGTTTGATCCTCTCCAATAAATCCCATCTGAATTCAATAATCTTCATCATTAAAGAACCAGTACAAGAAGTATCGAGCATGGAGCGATTGTTGTCAGAAAGCCGAGCATAAAAATTTTGAATAGTCATTTCTCTTGAGAGCTCATGATTGGGGCATGAATATAACATTGACTTAAGCCTCCCCGAAGCTTGAGCGATGCTTTCTCCTTTGCAAGGCCAAAAATTATATATATAATTACGATCACGATGAACAAGATGCATAGGATAAAACTTATGGTGAAATTCCAATTTCAATCGCTTATAGTCCCATGATCCCATATCATCACATAGCCTGTACCATGTCAATGCATCTCCCTTCAAAGACAAAGGGAAGACCTTCTTCCTGATAACATCATCGGGCATACCTGCAAGCTTAAATAATCCACAAACTTCGTCCACATAGATTAAGTGCAAATCGGGATGCAATGTTCCATCTCCTGCAAATCGGGATGCAATGTTCCATCTCCTGCAAAAGGATTAAGTGCAAACTTCATCCCAAAGCAGTTTCTCTATCATACCCGAAGGAATTTCAAAGTAAACATTTTCAGTAGGTTCAGTAGGTTGAGGGGTAACTAATTGTGGTTCCGGACGAGGTGAAGATGCCCAGAACAAACCCCTCAAAGGATTATGTTCCATAGTAACAAGTGACAGTAAATTTTAGCACACTATATATAGCACACTATATAAATTTTTCCTTACCAAATTCCACCTACCAAAGGCGCCTCACTCCCCGGCAACGGCACCAGAAAGAGTCTTGATGACCCACAAGTATATGCAATCTATCATAGTCCTTTCGATAAGTAAGAGTGACAAACCCAATGAGGAGCACTAGGAAATGATAAGCGGTTTTCAGCAAGGTATTCTCTGCAAGCACTGAAATTATCGGTAACAGATAGTTTTGTGATAAGGTAATTGGTAACGAGTAGCAAGTAATAAAAGTAAATAAGGTGCAGCAAGATGGCCCAATCCTTTTTGTAGCAAAGGACAAGCCTGGAAAAACTCTTATATGATGGAAAGCGCTCCCGAGGACATATGGGAATTATCGTCAAGATAGTTTTCATCACGCTCATATGATTCACATTCGGTACTATGATAATTTGATATGTGGGTGGACCAGTGCTTGGGTACTGTCCTTACTTGGACAAGCATCCCACTTATGATTAACCCCCATTGCAAGCATCCGCAAGTACAACAGAAGTATTAAGGTAAACGTAACCATAGCATGAAACATATGGATCCAAATCAGCCCCTTACAAAGCAACGCATAAACTAGGGTTTAAGCTTCTGTCACTCTAGCAACCCATCATCTACTTATTACTTCCCAATGCCTCCCTCTAGGCCCAAACAATGGTGAAGTGTCATGTAGTCGGCGTTCACATGACACCACTAGAGGGATGACAACATACATCTCATCAAAATATCGAACGAATACCAAATTCACATGACTACTAATAGGAAGACTTCTCCCATGTCCTCAGGAACAAACATAACTACTCACAGAACATATTCATGTTCATAATCAGAGGAGTATTAATATGCATAATGGATCTGAACATACGATCTTCCACCAAGTAAACCAACTAGCATCAACTACAAGGAGTAATCAACACTACTAGCAACCCACAGGTACCAATCTGAGGTTTGGATACAAAGATTGGATACAAGAGATGAACTAGCTAGGGTTTGAGATGAGATGGTGCTGGTGAAGATGTTGATGGAGATTGACCCCCTCCCGATGAGAGGATCGTTCGTGATGACGATGGTGATGATTTCCCCCTCCCGAAGGGAAGTTTCCCCGGCACAAAAGCTCCGCCAGAGCCCTAGATTGGTTCTGCCAAGGTTCCGCCTCGTGGCGGCAGAGTTTCGTCTCGTAAGCTTGCTTATGATTTTTTTCTCGGACGAAAGACTCCATATAGCCAAAGATGGGCATCGGAGGGCCACCAGGGGGCCCACGAGGCACGGGGGCGCACCCACGGGGTAGGGCGCGCCCCGACCCTCGTGGCTGGTGGGTGGCCCCCCTCTGGTACTTCTTGCGCTTAGTTTTTTTATATATTATGGAAATAACTTCGATGAAGTTTCAGGACTTTTGGAGCTATGCAGAATAGGTCTCTAATATTTGCTCCTTTTCCAGCCCAAAATCCCAGCTCCGGCATTCTCCCTCTTCATGTAAACCTTGTAAAATAAGAGAGAATAGGCATAAGTATTGTGACATAATGTGTAATAACAGCCCATAATGCAATAAATATCGATATAAAAGCATGATGCAAAATGGACGTATCAAATATCTACTGTATTCCAACTTCTCCATGGTTCATACCCCCCCCCCCCGATACTACCCATATATTCATCAAAATAATAAAACAACACATAGAAAACGGAACCTGTCAAAAACAGAACAGTCTCTAGTAATTTGTAAACATCAAATACTTCGGTAACTCCAAAAAATTCTTTAAAATTATGAAAACATAGGCAATTTGTACATGAATCATGTGCAAGAACAATCCGTATTTTATCGCGCTTCTGTTAAAAATGAAAATTATTTTACTGGGCACAAAAGTTTCTGTTTTTCAGCAAGATCAAATCAACTATCACCGTAAGCCATCCCAAAGGTCTTACTTGGCACAAACACTAATTTAAATATGAAAAAACATATAACCAGAGGCTGGATGAAAAAATTATTGAAAAATAGAACCAAAAAACAAGAACAAAAATAAAATTGGGTTGCCTCCCAAGAAGCGCTCTTGTTTAACGCCCCTAGCTAGACATATTGCAATAGATCTAGGTATTGTCATCTTTGGTATTCAACACTTCAATTGCACACTTATAATCCTTAGGAGGTTCTTTGGTTTTATCAATGATCAAAATCCTAGGCAAGAAATCAAGAAATTCACTCGTGGCAATTGGTTCCTTAATAATATTGAAAAGGTTAGGGTGAACATTTATCATTTTGAGATCTTCGTCTCCTTTATTAGAAGATTCACCTTATTCTTAGGAACATAAATAAACTTTGCAGCTTTAGTAGGAGGAAAATTTTGAGTAGTTTTAATGGGGGAAAAGGCAGAACCCAAGTTGGTAATAATATCTTCTAGCTTGCCAATTCTAGTAGAATATTGACCTATCTTTTCATTAACTATGTGTTTCTTTTCCCTTAGTTTCTTTAAAGTAAATCCTACCTTAGATACAAATTGTGTAATATGATTATGAATCTTTTTGTCCAAGTTCACAATCAGCTCTACGGTAGCAATTTTATTCTCAATAATATCAAGCCTTTGCATCACATGTTCCAAGGTTAAAACAGTTTCATTAACCATAAGAGGTGGTGGGCCTACCAAATCTATCGTAGCTTTATAAGCATCAAAAGTATGGCTCCCCAAGAAATTTCCCCTGGTAATGGTATCTAGAACATATCTATTCCAAGGAGTAACACCCACATAAAAATTGCAAAGGAGAACAGTAGTAGATTTGTTTCTAGTAGATCTATTCTGAGCATTACAAATTATATACCAAGCATCCTTTAAATTTTCTCCCTCCCTTTGCTTAAAATTAAGGACCTCATTCTCGGGAGTGCTAAAAATGGTGGAAGGACTAGCCATGAAAGCAAAACAAGCGATCTAACACACGAGCACGCAAAAAGCAAACGAAAAGACGAATAGAAGAAGGGAGAATAAAAAGGCAAATATTTTTTTGTTTTTCCGAAAACCATTTTAGAAGTGGGGGAGAGGAAAACGAGAGGCAAATGGAAAACAATGCAATGCAAGAGATGAGAGTTTATGGTGGTTAGTTGGTAGTCTTGATGTAGACCTCCCTCGACAACGGCACCAGAAATTCTTCCTGCTACTTCTTGAGCTTGCGTTGGTTTTTTCCTTGAAGAGGAAAGGGTGATGCAGCAAAGTAGAGATAAGTATTTCCGTCAGTTAGAGAACCAAGGTATCCAATCTATGCACCTGCACAAACAATCAAACACTTGCACCCAATGCGAAAAAGGGGTTGTCAATCCCTTCACGGTCAACTACAAAGGTGAGATCTGATAGAGATAGGTATAAAAGATTGCTAAAACGTAAAACACAATAAAAGTAAATAAATTTCAGCAAGATATTTTTGGTTTATAGATCTGAAAATATATAATGGAAAATAGACCCGGGGGCCATAGGTTCCACTAGAAGATTCTCTCTTGAAGGCAAATAATACGGTGGGTGAAAAAACTACTATCGAGCAATTGATAGAAAAGCGCAAAGTTATGACGATATCCAAGGCAACGATTATGCATATAGGCATCATGCCTGTGTCAAGTAGACCGACTCCTGCTTGGATATACTACTATTACTCCACACATCGACCGCTATCCAACATGCATTTAGAGTATTAAGTTCATAAAGAACGGAGTAACGCCTTAAGCAAGATGACATGATGTAGAGGGATAAACTCAAGCAATATGATGAAAGCCCATCTTTTTATCCTTGATGGCAACAATACAATACGTGCCTCGCTACCCCTACTATGTCACTAGGTGAGGACACCGCAAGATTGAACCCAAAACTAAGCACCTCTCCCATTGCAAGAAATACCAATCTAGCTAGCCAAACCAAACCTATAATTCAAAGAGAAATACAAAGATATCAAATCATGCATATAAGAATTTAGAGAAGATTCAAATAATATTCATAGATAATCTAATTATAAATCCACAATTCATCAGATCTCATCAAACACACCGCAAAATAAGATTACATCAAATAGAACTCCAAGAACATCGAGAACATGGTATTGAAGATCATAGGGAGAGAAGAAGCCATCTAGCTACCAGCTATGGACCCGTAGGTCTGAGTTAAACTACTCACACTTCATCAAAAGGGCAATAGGGTTGATGTAGAAGCCCTCCGTGATCGAATCCCCCTCCGGGAGATCGCGGTAAAAGGCCCCAAGATGGGATCTCACGGGAAGAGAAGGTTGCGGCCGAGGAAAAGTATTTTCGTGGCTTGATTTGAGGGTTTGGGAATATATGTGTATGTGAATTTATAGGCCAATGTAGGAGGTCATGGGACTCCCGAGGGGGCCACAAGCCCTAGGGGCGCCCCCCTAGAGTGCGCCTCCAGGCTTGTCGTCGCCTCGAGGATCTTCTGACTTGGACTCCAAGTCCTACATGTGTCTTTTGATCCAAGAAAAAACATCACAAAATTTTTATTTCGTTTGGACTCTGTTTGATATTCCTTTTCTGCAAAACTCAAAAACAAGGAAAAAACAAAAACTAGCACTCGACTCTAGGTTAATTGGTTAGTCCCAAAAATAATATAAAACAACATATTAATGCATATAAAACATCCAAAATTGATAATATAATAGCATGGAACAATAAAAAATTATAGATACATTGGAGACATATCAATGTGCAAGAAGCCAATACTGCACAAAAATCCTCGGAAGGAAGGATTGGGTTTCAAAAGGAAACTCAATGTTGATGGAACATACTAGACTCCTGAGAAGTATCCTCAAATGAGTTGGGTTCTTGCCAAAAGCAAAACACTCAAACCTCAGGATATGATTCTCCCACTCCCACCTTTTCTGATGAGTCTGATGAGTCTAATTATAAAATGTTTAAACAACAGAATGGTGAGATATTCACTCGATATATTGGGACTAACTGCAGGTATGGTTCACCCAAGAAAAAAATATGGGTGAAGAAATGCATTATTGAAAACCTATCTGTCACTGCTAACTTGAACATGAATAGCAATTCTCTTCAAGACAATGGTTATCATCCATAGAATGAGCATCGATCAAAGCTTCAACAGAAGGAGTGCATGCGTACCTCCTCGAATCATTACACTCATGTATCTGGAAATAACTTCAGTGCATATTCATATAATTACTCTCAAACTGCACAGGTGTATTATAGGTACCACTGAAAGAACGCTCCTGCTCAGACGAAGAAAATGATGTCCTTGTTGCCCACACAAGTGTGGGTTGAGAAAAACAACTAACTCTCTCTTGCAGGAGATATCTCAGGGATCCACTTTGTTAATCTCTTACCCTGAGATCTATTGCTGGTGCTAATTCTTTCTGTGTTCTCTTGAATTTTTCTTTAGCGTGTTTGTGTTTTGTGTTTTTGCTTTGTTTGGTCGTGTTTTGTTTCGAACTGTGTTTTTCCTCGTCATAAACATGCAACTTGATCTGAATATGATTTCAATCCGACGTCCTTGGTCGCGAATGAATCAACTTTGAAACTTTATCTGTTTTGGCGCTTGCGCTTCCTAAAACCTTTAGGCATTCTATTCAGTTATCAAGATTTTCGTAGGAAACGGCTGACACGTGCCGATGATCTCCTGATTGTGATCTCGTCCGTTGAATGTGGAATGTCCCGTTCTTTTTGGCCGTGAATTTCGGAGGGTGCGGTTTCGCCCTCGGGCTATTTAAACCCACCGTCCAGGCTTCTTCCTCCTCTATTCGTTCACTGTTTGGCCTCAAACCTCTCCTCTGGTTCTCCGTTCGAGCCCAAGCTTGAAGTAGCATCAACGACGAGCCTTGTAGTGCAACTCCGGCGAAGCCCTATCACCGTTGGTCATGCCAGTGCGGTATTTCTTCTCTCCCGCACTATCGTAGTTGATCTGTATTTCCATGTTAGGGTGTACAGATCTGGAACTAGACCCATCCCACTTCTGTTCTAGGGTTGTTCGTCCCGATGCCATATATCTTGTTTTATTTTCCTGGGATAGATCTTTAGGCTTCACTAAGTAGTGACTTGCACGGTTTGTAGTTGCTCCTCGTACCAGTCAGTTTGGATCTAGGGTTCATGTGTTTTATGCCGAAACATTAGATGAACACTTATCTGCCTTTGGTGCTATGCAATTTTGTCGATGATATCCTTCAAATATGTATACCCTGTATTCCTTCGCTATTTCTGAAAAAATATCTGTTTTGAGTCAAAAATGCTTCTGTGCATGCTTGTGACCTTTTCCTGTTTTCCTTCGAATTGTTGTTTTTCTCTTGGGAGTGGTCACGGCAAACAGTTCAGAAGAGCATTATGGGTCCGAGGAAGAAATTCCATAGCAGCCACGTTTGGCTGAAAGAAAAGCAGCTAAGCCGCTGAAAGTGCCGAAGAAGAAATCTGAGTCAGAATCAGCTGAAGAAGAACATGATATTCCCTCCGCACACAGTCGGCCAGAGGATGAGAAAGTTAATGATTCCAAGACTTTGTTTTCCGATGGAAATCCCAAGAAGGGAGGTCGCGGCAGAGCGAGGAACACCGTGGCTGAAATGTCTGATCCTGAAGTAGAAACTGCCCAACAAAGAAACAATGGGCTGCAGAAGATTCGCCGTCATTGGGAAAAGAAGTGGTTCAACTATGAGAACGTTCGAAGGAAATATCAGATTCTATTTGCATTCACTCCTCCCTGGAATGGCTGCATTGCAGAGGGCTGCCTTGGTCAAGATGATGAAAAAGTAAGGACATATCCTCCTCCCAATGCTCATGCTAATTCTTTGAAGACGAGTGTTGATTTCCCCTAGGAGGTTGCAAAGAGGGAAAAGGCCAAGGCCAAGCGTGAGGCAAGAGCTATGAAGAAGAATCAGGTGGAACAAAGAAATGTTGAGTTAACTCAACAAGATGTGCAAGAAAAGAAGGAAAGGCCGTCTGCCCGAAAGGAAAAGAAGAAGAGGAAGTCTGTTTCCCCTCGAGCCTCGAAGAAGAAGACCGTTGCTAGAAAGTCAAGGAAGGCAGCATCTGGCAAAGAAATCCACATGTATGATCAAAGAGCTTTGCTTGACAAGCCGTACCAAACTCCCTCACCAGCATAAGTTTCGCCCCCTTTGAGATCTTCACCAAGGCTCGTCACCATGCCATTAGATAAACCTTCGGGTTCTGCTGCCCCAGCAGCGAAGAGAAAGTTATTGACCGATGAGAAAGTTGTTGCTGCTTCCAAGAAGGCCAAGATAATTGTTCCTGCTTCCACATAGGAACTAAAGTATGATTTTGATATCATCTTTGATATCATTGAAGGAGCTTCCTATGATGCAAATCCATCTGAGTTGAGCAGTTTGGGTCTTCCTGAAGATGTTACCAAGATGGTAGCAAAGCACTTCTCTGACCTGAGAGAAATCACCAAGGAATTAAACTAGTCTATCAAGGACAAGAAACTCCTCGAGAAAATGAGGAGGGATGCCAAAACTGAGCCTGAAAGAAAAGACGTGAACAAGGGGATTCTCGAGATTACCAAGGCCCTCACGGTTATGGGGAATAACAAGATTGAGTGGCACTCTAAGCTGAAGATGGATGTTTCTCATCTTTGTGATTGAAGAAATGATGAGCTGAAACGTCAAGCAGATCTTGCTCGTCGAAGAGAGAAGAGAAGCGTCTGAAGGCTAATAAGGGCAGAGCTCACAAGCCAAATACAAGCTCAGATCGTCGCATTCAACCTATAGCAACTAATGCTCCTGTTGATTCAAGTGCTCCTCTACAGCAGATACCTCCATCCCCTCATCCTGAGGAAGAAACCAAGCAACAAGCTGAGCCTGCAGTAGGTATTGTTCCTACCTCAGATGCTCAAGAACCCAATGTGGTGGAAATGTGTCTAAACAATACCGATGAAGAAAATGTTATACCCGTTCAACAAGTCCCAGAAGAAAAAGTTGACGAAGAGATTGAGATGGAAAAGGCAACTTCATTGCCTTTGAAGGAAAGTCAAGCTAAGCCCTCCGGATCCACCAAGGAGGATGAGAAGGTTGAGGGGAGCAAATTGCTTCCCGAGGAAATACCACCCCAGTCTCCTCATATGGTGCCCCTACCCAGATGGAGGTTGACCCTGCTCCTGGTTCTTTGGCTTCATAGCCAGAATAGGAAGAAAAGAAATTGTAAGAGCCCATGGCTCACGAAGAAATAGCTCAAGCAGTAGTACCACCAGTTTTTCCCCAGCAAGTTGCACCTCCAATGTTTGCCTCAGCGGACTAAAGGAGAGAATGTAGTGAGTCAAGTGACCGAAGGAGTAATTATTACTCCTCCCACTATGAGTTCACCAAAAGAAAATGCCCTAGTTCCTGAGAATGAAAAAGTCGTTGGAGGAGTTCTAGTGAAGGAAAGTGAAGGAAAGACTAGTGCTCCCATGCCATCAGCTCCAGAGAAAGCGAAAAGGACACTTGCTCCATTAAAGTCTGTCATGGTGTAACATGGCCACCTATGGGACCAATGTCCCCTTATGGTTTGGCAAGGGGGAAGAACGCGTTGCACAAAGAGCGGAGAGCGTAGAGAAGCACGACGGTGATGACACGTGTAGTTTTTACCCAGGTTCGGGCCGCCGCGAGGCAGAAAACCCAACTCCTACTTTGGTGGATTGATGGAAGGACCGCAGTGTAGATGCAGCGCTCTGGCCCGGCAAGGTCGCCTCGGGGCAAGAGCAACTACGCGCGTATGAGTGTACAAGGGTTCAAATCCTTTCTAAGGTTGCCACGACCCTTCTTTTATAGGTCAAGGGGTCACCACAATGGAAAATCAGTCATTATATACTGATTAGATAGCAAATAGGACAAGGTGCATTAAATGCGCCGCTTAGTGCCATGTCATGGGAGTAGCCCCGCAAGCCCTATCGCGCCACTTTAGCTATCTCTCACCCTATTTTCCTGACATGCCTCTGGACGGGTGTCATGCAGAGTGGATCTTCTCCTCGAATGGCTGCCACGTGCTAGGAGGCAGGCACCTAGTCACTTGGGGGGTTCGACACCGCACTAATAAGTGACTTGAGTAGCTATGCGGTGGAGTGGTGGAGCCTAGGCGGGGAGGCCCGCCCTTAGCGTCCCCAGCGAGCTTGCTAGGGATGTCTCGAGACTTGTCTTCTAGGTGACCTCGACCTTGCTAGGCTCACCTGCCTGGCAAGGGAGGTTCTTCCTTAGTGATATCTTGCTCATTTGGCCAGTCTTGGTCTTCTTGATCCACCCTTTGATTTCTCAAAGAGCTATCTCTTCTGCTTGGCCTTGCCTTGGACAGTAGGTGCCACTGTGGAGGAGGTCTGCAGTCCGTGCACCAGTCAGGGGGAAATGTGCACCCATGTTTGGGTACCCCGACAGAAGCCCCCGGGCCTGAGCCATACGTGTCAAACAGTGCATGCATACGTGGCGAGGGAACGTTGCGCATGCAATGGTTCGTCATGATGACCAGTCAATCCAACGTACACTTCGCGTAATTATCGTGGGTCGTGGGGTCATGGGACAGTAGTTGATGAAGGAGTTGGAAAATGCGAGGATCCTCCGGAAGGACGTGGAGGACAAACAGGCGAACCAATCTAAGCAGGTCAACCTCTGGATCAAGATCTTGGTCGACATTGTTGAGCGCCTCACTGCCCAGGTTGCAATGATGGGTATGGAGGGGCCAATCTTCTCGGTTGGCGAGCATGAGGTCCCAAGTGCCAAGCCAGGGCTATTCTTTAACGAGTTGGTTGAAAAGCTGAAGACACACGAAGAAGGAAGGGCTGATCGCTTTACAAGTGAATCCCGAAAGCTGGCCCGCAACGCCGTCCACATGGTCCTAAGAAACATCGCCTACTGCCACCCAGACCACAACCTTGCCGACGACTTCAGGAAGTTGCCGGAGGGCGCATATGTTTTTGCTACTGAGGAGAAGGCTGACCCCTTCGATGACAAGGTCCTTGCAATCCCCAGGGCTTCATGAGGCTGCCAGGCATGACCTTGAATAATCCTTGTCGTCTTGGATGTCCTGTAACAAAAACATTATGTGTGTTTCGTGTTTAGGCCCCGTAGTACTTATGCTCGTGTGGAACTGATGTCTTCACTTAATCTTAACTGCATGTTTATCCCTCTTGTGTTCACCTGTTGGTGTTTGTATGATTAGTCTCTTTGCATTTTTGGCTGCCTGCCGGTATCATATTGTCGCGGTTGTCATAAGGGTCGGGCCCTTAGCATTCATCTTGGCGACGACATGTCCCGGCAGGTTTTTCCTTGGTAGTTTTCAACGCAGCCACCCACTCTATGAGGAGGCCCGGAATAGAGCTAGGGCGCAGACAAAACCGGCAAGGTACCATCACATGAACGATTTCCTCATATGAACACCTTGGTATGCGAGGGATAAGCAAATGCAGATTCTAGAGATAAAGAAACATCGAACATGTGGACTTAGCTTTTGGTAGTGCTCCCTCCCCTCTCCAATTGCAGCCACTCATTGCATCCGCATGCCTTGGGGGAATGGTGCCTTGCATATTGCTTTTGGGATCCCCGGCAAGGGCCGGGAGGGATCGCAGATCTCTCATGGGCGGCGGAAAAACGGAGCAAGGTAAGGTCGGTTTCTTTTTCCTCCCCCTCACACTTTTAATGATCTCATGACGGCTGGCACAAGAGTCACACTGGCGTGGACGGCCTCGCCGGAGCATGCTTGCCGGGGCATCGAGCAACAGATTTGCACCGACGCTCTACTCAGGATTTGCCCTTAGCAGGGCAAATGCTGAACCAAGTGATGTGCTGGCTCATTGATGTTAGTGATGCTTTCAAGTGGAGGTGGTGGAGGGAGAAACCATGTACCTTATCACTTCTCCCTTCTTCTCGTACGGGGGTCACATGGTGGCCACACCCTTCGAGCAGCTCAGGGTCGTTGTGTCGCCGTCATCCACTGCTTCCACCACTGCCGCAGCCACGATGGATATGAGTGTTGGGAACCGGGCGAGATGACTAGAGGAGCGATGTCACTTCCTTCTCGAACTGTTGTGCCGCACTTTCCTTTGGGCATCATAGATGATGAAGCCATCGACGAAGAAGATGATGACGAAGATGATGCGCTGCTTCCACCCTCGGTTTCGCAGAAGCGCCTCCCCCTACCTGGCACACCAAAGATGTCATGGTGTAACTCTACCACCTAAGGGACCATTGTCCCCTTGTGGTTCGGCAAGGGGGAAGAACGTGTTGCACAAAGAGCGGAGAGCGTAGAGCAGCACGACGGTGATGACACGGGTAGTTTTTACCCAGGTTCGGGCCGCCGCTGTCGGTTCTATATCCGGCATATCTCATAGTAGGGGTCCTAAGCTAGGCGTCTTGGAGCGATGGTAACATGGACACAGGATTTACCCAAGTTTGGGCCTCTTCAAGAGATAATACCCTACGTCCTACTTTTGATTGTATTGATATGGGTGTAGTATAGAGTACATGTATCTACCACGAGATGATAGTAATAAATATGAGATTGTCTATTGACTAGCCTAGACTTAGTTTATATATGCACCGTAGGCCTAGGGTTTAGAGGAGTCCTCGTCTTGGGCGCCAAGTCTTTGTGGAATCCTCCTTGTATTCGGCATGGGCTGCCCGAAGTGGCCCAATAGTGAACCGCCATGTGAGTCCTCGGCCCGACCCATAGGTCGGGAGACAACATGGTGAGTACCCCCTAGTACAGGAAACCGTTAGTAGTCCCCTGAACCATTCTTCAAGTTGGTGATGTTCCTCCATTCTTCCGAACTGTTCTTCATCTTCGGTCGTCGGTCTTGAAAACTGGTTCAACAAATCTTCGATCTTGAGGATCGCCGAAGTAAATCCTAAAAGTTTACACATCGGGTTTCTGAGGAGCCCCTTTAAGTTCTCGGCCTTTATTAATGCCTTGTTATTTTTTACGCCATAGCTCGGGTTTGAAGTGTTTCCCGTGCGCTGGCATCCTCTCGCATCCGAACTCCAACGTCGGATTGCAATCGAGGTATCATTTGCAGCCGAGCACCAACGCTGGACTGTATCCGAGCTCCAACGCCGGACCGTACCCGAGCTCCAACGTCGAATGTATCTGAGTTCCAATGTTGGACTATATTCGAGGTGTCATGGATCACCTTGGCTTGAGAAAGTCAAAGGAGTTTAGCTGAGCTTCTAATGCCAGAAATGCCCTCTATGGAGCCATCCACTTGCACCCGAGTTTTATGTCGGTCTACTTCCGATGTGACGCACCACCTCGGGCTTAGGCTGATTGTTTGCAGATTTTATTTCGGATTGATGCAATTTATTTATTGATGAGATATATAGCCAGTAGCCCTCAAGGTGTGTGTCGGCCTAAAAATCTAAGATGCACATTTAGAGGAGATAGTGATCGGCAGACGGTCCCTTGAGAGAGGGTTTTGAGAAGACGCCGTAATATATTAGCTTGATGCCGGATAAGTCCCAGATGGTACCTATTGTTGTCCGAAGACGTGGTTGCTCATAGTTCGGTCAAGCCGAACACTAAGCACTTTAAATTTTCTGCATTGAATAGGCAATGCAGTAGCTCCTGAGCCACTGGTCGGATGGCAACACCAGATCAGGGGATCGATGTACCCCTTTAATATTTGTAAGTGATAAGCCCAAAGCCCAGTAGCCCCCGAGCCTTAATACGGGCACGGGTGGCCGAATTAAGGATCGATATCCGAAGTAAAATCACAAATTATGTGTAATGATTCTATGTATCCAAGTACTCTACATCATTAATCCTCGGATCCGCATTGTACAAAACTTTGTTGACCGACCATCGGCTTCAACCTCTTCCGCTAGTAGCCGAGGAGTATTTTCCTACTTTATAAAGCCGTTATAAGGGCAAAGATTTATGGAAAACAAAGCAATCCAGCCATACAGTTTTATAAACAAAGGTACGCAGAGAGATATGAAACATCTTCCAAAGAAAATAATCCCGCTATCGGTTCCTTTATTTGGGTTGTCATGCTGATCATGATCATGAAACCTCACCTCTGATCAACGTGGGAGGAAAATATTGAGGATTTAGGTCGGGGAAAGTTCCCGAACTCTATGGTATTAATGAACCGAAATTTCACTTCTGTCATTGCCGCAAATTATATTCTTATTAAGATAGCTACATTTCGGCTTCACCCAATCTAAGGTACTAATCTGGATGACCCGGTAGTAATAATCACAGAGGTACTAATCCGGAATCACCCTAGCCGAACAATCGAGAACTAGGGTTAAACACAGGAGCCAGGCAACCCAGCTTGGCCAAAATCTTATGTCAAATTTTATGTATATTTATGGCTTTATAACGATAATTACGGAAGGCAACGCTTGTATAATGGATACAAACGCTGATGATATTTATTTTGACTCCGTTGTGACCGTTTATCATTTGAAAGTGGCCCATCATCGGCTTCTACCCCTTTGTAGATGCTACGCAGGGTGTTTCCGTAGTAAAAAGACAACCCTTAGCCGACGTCTCGGTGCCCGGTGACGGTTGTGTTAGCGGAAACAAGGAAATCAGATATGCAGTCTTTATAACTTTCACTTAGTCATAGGAGCTTTAAACTGGGGAAGCTAGCTACGAGCCCCACCGGTTAGTGTTCGGCACCGACCGAAGTCTAGCCGTTAACACTTCAGCCAATATTATGAAAGGCACATCGTTTATCACGGGATAATCAGTATCGATCAATAGTTTGACACCGTCATCGGATCGCTGACCAGTTTACGCCCATTGTGACAGTCAGTTTTTGGCTTTCTCCACTGAGGTGCTTAACCATTCGAGCTGGAAGCACAATCACAGTGGTTCTCCCTTTGCACACCTAGCCGAACAAAGCGGGACATAGGAGGCAAGCACAGGAGTCGGGCAACCCAACTACTGACCGAAGACACAATTCGAAATCGATGCACATATATATCAATATCCGATAATGTTTTTGCCGAAACTCTAAAGGTGTCCGGCGTTGCACTGTGACACTTATGCTGGAAACACAAAAATAGCTTAAAAGTGCCATAGGCTTGGAAAACCAAAAAACTTTAGTAAAAACTTTACGCCCGAACTAAATCAAGTTATTTGGTGAAAATTCGAAAATTTACTTTTGTGCTTCTGTCGTGCATTAATATGACACATCCGATCTCAAGACTTCAAGCGGGTCAGCCTACGACTGCAACCTCCTATCCCGAAGGTGGAGTACTTCTCGTTAAGCCATTTTAGCGAACTAAACTCGAGCGGCATTAGAGAGAAAACAGGCTATCTGGCTATTGACCACACACTCGAGTCGAGAAAGGAGTGGTAGGAAAAGACTTTGCAACGACTTAGAAGTACACTTATTATAAAATGGCTCATATAAATTTAAGAGCCCCAGTTAACACGGGCAAAGAAAAGTGATTTTTAACGAATCTCGTTTTTGACAAACATATTTTTGCATAAATATAATGTTTGGTCGAACCGAACAAGAATTAAAAAAACTGAGCATGGAAGCAACTTAGCTGGTTAATGTGCTCGGTGTCGATGTGCGACCCGAGCTTATGGTAGGAAGAGGTCCTAGCCTCCAAGCTGGTCCCGAGGTGGCAGAGCAAAGCTCTCAGCACTCTGAAGTGGCGACATAGCATGGCTAATGTGGCGGGGTGGAACCTCCAGTCCTACTGAGGCGACGGAGCAAGCCGACAGTATGACGCCGGAGTTCCTGGTGTGGGTTAATGAAGTGATGACGAAGCCCCAGTCCAGCTGAGGTGATGTGGTACATCGGTACGCCGAGGTGACAGCGCTGCCCAATCCGGATCATTTACCTATGCATAGAAAATAGTGCAAGCCGAAGATAATAGTAATAATAATAAAATAAAACAAAAATCATTGCATAATTAATAATTTATGCAAAGTGAGTAATAAAAGAAATATGGCCCGTGTGCCAAACACTCGATGAGGTAGAGCTCTCTGAGCGATGCCGAAGTGCTTGAGGAAACCTGTAGGATCGAAAGTATGTCTAGAGGGGGGTGATTAGACTACTTGACCAAATAAAAATCTAGCCTTTTCCCAATTTTAGTTCTTGGCAGATTTTAGCTATCTTAGCCCAAGTCAAGCAATCTCCACACAATTCAAGCAAGCATGCAAAAGAGTATATGAGCAGCGGAAAGTAAAGCATGCAACTTGCAAGAATGTAAAGGGAAGGGTTTGGAGGATTCAAACGCAATTGGAGACACGGATGTATTTGTCGTGGTTCCGATAGGTGGTTCTATCGTACATCCACGTTGATGGAGACTTCAACCCACGAAGGGTAATGGTTGCGCGAGTCAACGGAGGGCTCCACCCACGAAGGGTCCACGAAGAAGCAACCTTGTCTATTCCATCATGGCCGTCGCCCACAAAGGACTTGCCTCACTAGCGGTAGATCTTCACGAAGTAGGCGATCTCCTTGCCCTTACAAACTCCTTGGTTCAACTCCACAATCTTGTCGGAGGCTCCCAAGTGACACCTAGCCAATCTAGGAGACATTACTCTCCAAGAAGTAACAAATGGTGTGTTGATGATGAACTCCTTGCTCTTGTGCTTCAAATGATAGTCTCCCCAACACTCAACTCTCTGTCACAGGATTTGGATTTGGTGGAAAGAAGATTTGAGTGGAAAGCAACTTGGGGAAGGCTAGAGATCAAGATTCATATGGTTGGAATGGAATATCTTGACCTCAACACAAGTGTAGGTGGTTCTCTCTCAAAAAATGTGTATTGGAAGTGTAGGTAGGTTCTGATGGCTCTCTCCACGAATGAAGAGTGGGTGGAGGGGTATATATAGCCTCCACACAAAATCTAACCGTTACACACAATTTGCCAAACTCGGTGGGACCGAATGGTTAAACTCGGTCAGACCGATTCAGCAAACCTAGTGACCGTTAGGATTTTCGATGGGACTGAGATGCAACTCGGTAGGACCGATATCGTTAGGGTTAGGGCATAACGTAATCTCGGTGTGACCGATTACACAAACTCGGTAGGACCAATTTTGGTAATAAGCTAACCAGAGAGTTGGTCAAGTAAACTCGGTGGGACCGATTCGCTCATCTCGGTGAGACCGAAATGTTACAAAAGGGAAACAGAGAGTTTACATTGCAATCTCGGTGGGACCGATCGCTCATCTCGGTAAGACCGAAAAGTTACGAAGGGAAACAGAGAGATTACAATCCCATCTCGGTGAGACCGAGATCCCTATCGGTGAGACCGATTTGCCTAGGGTTTGTGGCAGTGGCTATGACATTTGAAACTCGGCGGCGCCGGATAGAAAGAATCGGTGGGGCCGAGTTTGACTTTTAGTTTAGGTCATATGTGGGTTTGGGACGGTAGTTGAGGGTTTTGGAGCATATCACTAAGCATTTTGAGCAAGCAAGCCATTAAGCAACACCTCATCCCTCCTTGATAGTATTGGCTTTTCCTATAGACTCAATGTGATCTTGGATCACTAAAATATAAAATGTAGAGTCTTGAGCTTCAAGCTTGAGCCAAACTTTTTATCCTTAGAATTTTGAGGGATCCACTTTCCTCATCCATGCCATGCCATTCATTGAGCTTTTCCTGAAATATTAATCTTGGAATAATGTTAGCTCAACGAGCTATATGTTGTTAGGAATTACCAAAACCACCCAGGGATAGTTGCACTTTCAATCTCCCCCTTTTTGGTAATTGATGACAACATATAGATCAAAGCTTCGACAAATGATAATAAGAGTGAAAGATATTGTCGCTTTGGGAAGTATGTGAAAAGCAAGAGCTCCCCCTAAATTTGTGCATATCTTAAGATTTGCTTTGGACTGCAAATGCACAATGAGTTAGGATCATGGGTTACTCTTCCATGTCACATACATCTTGGTGGAGTGCTCAAAATGATAAGAATTAAATACATGCACTCATCACCAAGCAAAGTGAATGATCATGTAAGGATAAGTAAGATAATATCTAACAAGCATAAGTGTAGCTTATGATCAACCACATGATCATCAATGTCTCACAGATAATAGCATATTATCTCAAGCAATCAAATGACAAACAAAGTTCAACCAAGAAGACAAGAGAGAACAAAAGCAAACTCTCTCTCTCTCGAATCCTATCATCTATACATTTTTCTCCCCCTTTGGCAACATGTTACCAAAAAGTTCATAGAAAATGCATAGCACTAAAACGTCTATCAGGCTTGGTCTTCAGGTGGTGGTGTCCAGAGAACGCCAAGAACGAAGGCTTCAGTCGAAATAGATGGAGCTGTTGGGGTAGGTGCTGGAGCTGGTGGCACTGAAGCTGTAGCTGGTGCAGATGAAGTGGCTCTAGTGTCTGGAACAGGCACTGCAGCAGATCTCTGAGCTCGAGGCACTCTGGCAAATGCATCAGTGGTTGTCTTGCCCTTCCTCTCCTGCATGTCATCCTGTAGCTTCTCCACAACTGACTGAATCTCAGTTACTTTGACATCTAAATCATAGAATTTTTGTTCCATGATTCTTTCCAAGCTCTCCTGGTTTTGAGTCAGGGTGGCCAGTCCCTTCTCAATCCTTAGAGTTGATGCTATCAAGTAACCAAGCTGGTCCTGCTTGCTTTTCAAAAAGTACTCAGATGCCTCCTCTTGAGTTGGCATCTTGGCAGCCTTCTCTTTCTTTGCTTTCTCCTTCTTCTCTTGAGGTTGTACTGATGATGGTTCATTCTCATTCATCACAACTTGATTGTCCTCAAAGTCAGGATAGATAGGCAAGTGTTCCTTATCCAACAAGTATGTGCCTGTGCCCATCTTTGAGTTTATCAACTCCTGGATCTGTGGGGCATATCCACAACTTCTTTTCTGGTCAGCTGCAGTCCTCTTGATAGTCTCAACTATAAGGCTCATGACCTTGAACTTCTGTGGCACATCAAATATATGTAGCAAGTTAATTGCACGGACTCTGATCATTCTGTGATCACCAGACTTGGGCAAGAGAGTGTGCCTAAGGATCCAATTGATTGTAGGCAGCCCTGACAGCAAGTGTTTTACTGGCCCAAACTGGTGAGTCTCAAGATCATCTTCAGGAATCTCCTTGTACATGTTTGCCATAGAGTTGTGATCCATCTTCTTCTTGGCATAGACATCCAAGTCATCTTCTTCTTCCTTAGGAGCATTGATCAGATTTGCCCATTCCTCAATAGTTGAGTGGTACCTTGTACCTTCAGACATCCATACTATCCTGCCATCTAGATAGAAGTGTGTTGTGGAGTAGAATTGCATTATGAGCTCCTCATTCCACTTTGTGAGCTTCTACCCAACAAAGTCTGCAACTCCACAAGCACTGAAGCTGTCAAACACACCAGGATAGTGTTCCTCTTTTTCCTTGATATACTTCCAGTCGACCCACCTCATTTCACACACTATAGGATTCTTGTCCAACAACACTGTCTCATAGAAGTCCTGTTGTTCCTTTGTGTGGAACCTGTAATCAACAACAATCCTTCTCCTGGTAGCTTACGGATCTGTCTCTCTCCATAGCCTCAACCCTGAGTCTCTCCTAGTCTTCATGTTCTCGGCCACAGGATGAGCATCATTGTGGTCTGGAATCTTGGGTTTGAGCTTTCTCCGGACTTGTCCTTCATCATCTTCATCAGCAGCAACTTCAGGCAGTGGTGCCTTGTTCTTCTCAACAGCTGGTATACTCCTGGTATTCCTCTTAGGTGCACTCTTGGGCTTGGAGGCTGCTTTGGGTGCTTCTTTGGGCTTTGATGTTGCAGCCCCTGACTTTATAGCATCACCCATCAGCTTCTGTGCCTTGGGTGCTGGTGCAGCAATCTCTTCTTCCTCTTCTTCTTCCATCATGGAAGACTTTCCAATCACTCTGGCCATGGTCTTCTTGACCCTTTCCTTCCTTTTCTTCCCTTTTGCAGCAGCCTCTTTGGGTTCAGATCCTAAAGGGACTTGAGAGGATGCTCTGGCCTTAGACATTGGTTGTCTCCCTGCTGACCTCTTGGTCTTCAGACTTGGCTTGGTTGAAGCAGTTGTGCCATATTCCTTCTTAAGCACTTTCTTCTTGGAAGTGGCCTCATCCTCAACTGCCACATAGTCTTCATCCTCAGACTCTGAAGTTTTCTTCTTCCTTGTTCTGGTGGCAGCTTTGGGTAAGTTGCTGGGAGTGCTCCTGCTACCATCATCTGAACTGCTAGAGGGACTAGTGCCCTCACTCAGGTGAACCTGCTCCTCTGACCTGTTCTGGCTGTCACTCTGGTCAGACATGTTGCAAACACTAACTGCAGACCCTGTGAATAGATTGTAGATGAGATAGAGTGGATGAGCATCACAAAATACAGAGATTTTGGCAAAAGAATGAGTCAAAAACTTAGTTTTAGTTTTCCACAGAAAGCATTTCGGATCAACCGATTTGTAAACTCGGTGATACCGAAGCAGCTGTTGGAACCTAAACTACCGAACTCGGTCAGACCGAGTCATAGTTCGGTGGCACCGAGACTGCTAGGGTTTCACAAAGTCCTGAACTCGGTCACACCGATTTGCAATTCTCGGTCAGACCGAAAATTACATGTGCAATGGCCTGAGCCGAATCGGTGGTACCGAGTTCCACAACTCGGTGGGTCCGAGATGGTTTCGGTGGAAACCTAACCCTAAATTTACAATTCAACTCTAATCTACGGAGTGTTTTGACTGGATAAGATCGTTTCAATCGTGGTAAGAATCATAGTGAACACAATGTGCTAGGAATCGGATGGGGATAGCACTGTGATCAAGTCCATACCCTAGTTCGGCGATGAACTCACTACGACGGCAACGGCGGGGAAGAATTCCGTTGATGGTGACGGAGACCAGCGACAGGAGGCGGCTGGCGACGAGGAGGACGATCCGGAGAGCCAGGAGGCAGAGCGAGCTATGCGCGGGCGAAGGGGTTTCGGAGAAATTTCCAAAATTTTGCCCGTGAGTATATATAGCCCGACCCTATCAGTGTGACCGAGTGGAACAACACGGTGGCACCGAGATTCATAACTGCAAGCAGTTACTGAAACTCGGTGTGACCGAAAGGTTCAAATCGGTTGCACCGAGATTGAAAACCTAGATCGACTTAGTGATCTCGGTATGACCAAAATGGAGGCATCGGTCAGACCGAAAAGCACAAAGAAGTTTTGGAAGTTTATGTTTATGACGAATCGGGGACTCCGAGTGCTCCTCACACAGATTGGTTCGAATCTGACTTGATCAAATTTTGTGATGTAGCATGAATAGAGTTTGAGACGAGAAAAGCATAGATAGCTAGAGAGGGTTCTTAGGCATTCTTGTCCATCCACTTGGCAAAAGAAAAGAAAACCAATCAATCAAAACAACAAGTGGATGTTCTCGAATGAGTAAAATATGCAATCAACATGCTCACACAATAAAATGGCAATTGAAATATGTGGCAAAGCATGCACAACCAATTCTAGCATCTATCAAACAAATTGCGATGACTAGGTCATCTATATATGAGTATATTGACTTAGGAGTCAAATGAGAACATTTGATCATATGTCATACTCATCGTTTAAGCACAAGTGGGGTTACCACTTTTACATAAAGCATTTGTTGTGTTCACACCACTAGAGTTGCTTTAGCTCAATTCTTAGAGTAAAGCTCCCCCTAGATGTGAGATCCCCCCTAAGAGGGATGAACTAACCTTGGGTTTTGTCGATGATGACTTCATGTATATGTTGAAGATGTGGATGCTCAATGTTGATGTAGATCATTTGGAGCTATCCATTGGAGTGAGTTGCACTTTCAATACCTACACGGGTTAGTCCCACAAGGAACAAACAAGGATATCCATAGACATAGAGTGAAGCACACACAAGATGATGTCTATGAAAGCTTTTAGGTTACCTTGTCCCTTGTCTTACCAACAAGAGGGTTTGTGACTCCTTGAACTAGTGCAAGATGTGGAAGTTGATTGCACTTGTTCTTGCCAAGATGATAAGAGTGAAGTATGTTGGCGGAGTCACCCTCAAGAACTCTCTAGTTCTTCTTCTGCGAGATCCACACCATCTTGATGGGAATCCTCGGTGTTGTAGTTGTACTTGATGAAGTGGTACTTGAAGTAGTCTTGGGAACCCACTTGACCAAGGCCTTAGGAGCTTCTTCAAATGCATCAATTTCCTCTTGAAGCTCGTCCTTGCCTTTTTGCTTGTGGTCTTGTGGTGGAAGATCATCTTGAGCTTGTGTCCCTTTGAAAGAAGTAGGATCATACTTCTCTTGTTGAGGAACAAACTTCATCTTGGGGTATTGATCTTCTTCCCACTCAACTCCATTGGCATTGAGCTTTCGTTCAAAACCAACACCTTGATTCTTCCGGCGCCTTCCTTGCTTGCGTACAATTTCCTCGAATTGCTTACTTCCGGCAAGGCTCTTGTAAACACCTTTCTCTATAATTCCCTTCAATAAGCTATTTTCTTGCTCAAGTGTAACTTGGCTAAGAGAATCATTAGTGGAATCAAGAGAACTACTAGAAGCAACAATATTGGATTTAGCATGATTATTGTTACTACTAGAGGAAGAATCTTTCTTGTTCTTGTTGCTAGACTTGACTTGAGGCATGTAAGTGGATAAGAGTAAACGCTTGGCAATGTAAGAAGAACTTTTCTTACGAAGATCATCATTGATTGCTTTTAAGAACTCATGCTCTTGCTCAAGGTTGAGCTTTTCAAAGCGTAATTTCTCATGAGTCCTTAAAAGTTCTCGATGATCTCCTAAGATAGTTTCATGAGCTAACTTAAGAGTGTTTAGTTCTTTAGTTAGAGACTCAATCTTCTCCTTATCATTGTCATTCGTTTTATCTTGATTAGCATGTTTAATTGACGTTTCATCATAGTATTCATCACTAGAGTTGTCAACAAGTAAATCATCATCACCTAACAAGTCATCTTCATCACTATTGAAATCAACATACTCAGGGTGTGATACCTTTGGGCCTTTAGCCATGAAGCATGTTCCAACTCCTTCATTTTGTGAGTCAAATATGTCGTAGGAGTTGGTTGTCACAAGTGCTAGACTGGCAACACCTTCATCTTGAGTATATTCGGAGTCGGAGTGATAGCTTCTCTCGGAGTGGTTGTCGGAGTCGGAGTCGGATACCCATTCACCAACATGAGCTTGATGTCTTCGTTTTGTGTAGCTCCTTGATGACTTGTCCTTTATTTCCGAATCCTTGCTTCTCGGTGAGGGTCTTCGTTCATAACGATCATCTCTACTCCTTTCTCTAGATGGTGATTCTTCTCTTCTACTTCTTCTCTTGGGAGAATCTTCTCTTCTCTTGTAGGGGGCCGTACACTCATTGGAATAGTGTCCAGGCCTTCCACAATTGTAGCAGTTTCGCTCTCGACAAGAAGATCTTTTGTCATTGTAGGACCTTCTCTCTTTGCTTCTACTCTTGTAGAACTTGTTGAAGTTCTTCACCATTAAGCTCAATTCTTCATTGAAGGTTTATTTCTCACTCAATGATGTGGGGGCTTCACATGAGGCTTTGTAAGCACCACTTGATTTGTTGTGAAGTTCCTCTTTATCCTTGAGTGACATCTCATGAGCAACAATTCTTCTGATGACTTCCGTTGGCTTGAGATCTTTGTAATTGGCATCATTTGGATCAATGTGCACACGGTATCATATTTTCCATCCAAGGCTCTTAGGATCTTCTTGATGATGAATCTATCTGTCATCTCTTCACTCCCTAAGCCGGCAATCTCATTTGTGATAAGAGCAAGCCTAGAGTACATTTCAGCGACACCTTCACCATCCTTCATTTTGAACTTGTCAAGTTGACTTTGAAGCACATCCAGTTTGGATTCCTTGACGGAGTCGGTACCTTCGTGCATATCAATCAAAGTATCCCAAATTTCCTTTGCATTCTCAAGACGACTAATTTTGTTGAATTCTTCAGGGCACAATCCGTTGAAGAGGATATCACAAGCTTGAGCGTTGTATTACAGCATCTTCAACTCTTCTGCGGTAGCTTCACGGTTCGGTTCTTTCCCATCAAAGAATTCACCTTGCAAGCCAATACACACAATAGCCCAAACGGCGGGGTTATGTCCAAGAATATGCATTTTCATCTTATGCTTCCAACTAGCAAAATTAGTGCCATCAAAGTAAGGACCTCTACGGTGATAATTTCCCTCGCTAGACGCCATACTCTCCTAGGTTGTGAAACCAAGGCTATGATCACCAAAAGCTATGGAAATCAAAGCAAATGAAGACCAAAGCTCTGATACCACTTGTAGGATCGAAAGTATGTCTAGAGGGAGGGGGTGATTAGACTACTTGACCAAATAAAAATCTAGCCTTTTCCCAATTTTAGTTCTTGGCAGATTTTAGCTATCTTAGCACAAGTCAAGCAATGTCCACACAATTCAAGCAAGCATGCAAAAGAGTATATGAGCAGCGGAAAGTAAAGCATGCAACTTGCAAGAATGTAAAGGGAAGGGTTTGGAGGATTCAAACGCAATTGGAGACACGGATGTTTTTGTCGTGGTTCCGATAGGTGGTGATATCGTACATCCACGTTGATGGAGACTTCAACCCACGGAGGGTAACGGTTGCGCGAGTCCACGGAGGGCTCCACCCATGAAGGGTCCACGAAGAAGCAACCTTGTCTATTCCATCACGGCCGTCGCCCATGAAGGACTTGCCTCACTAGCGGTAGATCTTCATGAATTAGGCGATCTCCTTGCCCTTACAAACTCCTTGGTTCAACTCCACAATCCTGTCGGAGGCTCCCAAGTGACACCTAGCCAATCTAGGAGACCCCACTCTCCAAGAAGTAACAAATGGTGGGTTGATGATGAACTCCTTGCTCTTGTGCTTCAAATGATAGTATCCCCAACACTCAACTCTCTCTCACAGGATTTGGATTTGGTGGAAAGAAGATTTGAGTGGAAAGCAACTTGGGGAAGGCTAGAGATCAAGATTCATATGGTTGGAATGGAATATCTTGAGCTCAACACAAGTGTAGGTGGTTCTCTCTCAGAAAATGTGTATTGGAAGTGTAGGTAGGTTCTGATGGCTCTCTCCACGAATGAAGAGTGGGTGGAGGGGTATATATATAGCCTCCACACAAAATCTAACCATTACACACAATTTGCCAAACTCGGTGGGACCGAATGGTTAAACTCGGTCGGACCGATTCAGCAAACCTAGTGACCGTTAGGATTTTCGGTGGGACTGAGATGCAACTCGGTAGGACCGATATGGTTAGGGTTAGGGCATAACGTAATCTTGGTGTGACCGATTACACAAACTCGGTAGGACCGATTTTGGCAATAAGCTAACCAGAGAGTTGGTCAGGTAAACCCGATGGGACCGATTCGCTCATCTTGGTGAGACCGAAATGTTACAAAAGGGAAACAGAGAGTTTACATTACAATCTTGGTGGGACCGATCGCTCATCTCGGTAAGACTGAAACATTACGAAGGGAAACAGAGAGATTACAATCCCATCCCGGTGAGACCGAGATCCCTATCGGTGAGACCGATTTGCCTAGGGTTTGTGGCAGTGGCTATGACATTTGAAACTCGGTGGCGCCGGATAGAAAGAATAAGTGGGGCCGAGTTTGACTTTTGGTTTAGGTCATATGTGGGTGTGGGAAGGTAGTTGAGGGTTTTGGAGCATATCACTAAGCATTTTGAGCAAGCAAGCCATTAAGCAACACCTCATCCCTCCTTGATAGTATTGGCTTTTCCTATAGACTCAATGTGATCTTGGATCACTAAAATATAAAATGTAGAGTCTTGAGCTTCAAGCTTGAGCCAAACTTTTTGTCCTTAGAATTTTGAGGGATCCACTTTCCTCATCCATGCCATGCCATTCATTGAGCTTTTCGTGAAATATTAATCTTGGAATAATGTTAGCTCAATGAGCTATATGTTGTTAGGAATTACCAAAACCACCCAGGAATAGTTGCACTTTCAAAACCGAACATGTCGGTATGGCAATTCGACCAACAAGGTGATCACACGAGCCGACGCCGATTAGGACAACGGCGTCCGCTTGCCGAAGTGACCGCGTGACGCAGTCAAAGTCGATTACCTACACATGTAAAATAGTGCAGTCCAAAAAATAATAGTGTAAATATAGAAGAAAAACCTTGCATAATTAATTTACACAAAAAGATATTTTTTTTAAGAGATGTGGCCTGGCTTCGAAGCCTATGGCGGTGCAGGGCGCTGGGGTGACAAAGCATGTATTCAAAGGGTGGTCCGAGTCCCCGATGAGGCGTTCGCCGAACTGCGGACGGGAAGCTGACCGGACCATCACGCAACCATCGTTAATGTGGCCATCACTTGACAGACCTATGTACAGATGATGGAACAAACCATAGTAATAATTCCTCGGAAAAAGTAAACCCAAGCAAGAAAAAATTACTAGTATTAATAGCACCTGGTTTATATGTTGTAGCAATCTAAAAAAAGGTTACTCCCAAAATTGGGACTCGATCCGCACACCCATTGCCTGATGGCCGATGAAGGGCCGGCATGGCGATGCTGGCAAAGGTTGGCTCACCTATGCAAAGCCCCCGGTCCAACTAACGTGATGAAGCTGGTCGGCTGGTGACGCCGAAGTCCCCGGAGTAGGTTGATGAAGAGATGGCGAAGCCCTCAGTCCAGCCAAGGTGACGGAGCGGGTCGGTAAGGAGATGTTGCAGCTGCCATGTCAGCCGAGGTTTTGAAGCAGTTCGGCATGATGGACATCGGCTTGAAGAAGCAACAGTGCGGCCATGCCAATGCAGGTCGTGACTTGTGACGCGGTCAATGTTGGCTTGAGGAAGTGACCGTGCGACGATGCTGGTGTGCCTGCTCCGTGTAATCCGTGGGGCGGCGATGTTGGTGATGATTTATCCTTCGCAATGCCGAACTCTTGTTCGGCTAGCCGAGATGACGCGATGACGTGTCTAGCGCAGGTGGGCAGCCGTGGAGCAATGTTGCCGGAATGGTTTGACACCAGCGTGATGGTGAAGAATACCTCAGAGAAGGCTTAAAATTTTATGGGCATGTGTTTAAGAACAATGCACAATTCCCTAGAAAGAGATTCTTCCAAAAAGGTTGTCCAATATCCCGTTCATAAAGAAAGATGAACTCAGATCAGATTCGTATTCGCGTAGAAAACAGATCTGAAAATTGACGCACTAATCCGAGCTAAAATTTTGAGAGGTGGTAGATATGGAAATTCCGTAGAAGATCAATGGTTGGATCTTCCAAATAACCTCCGAGATAGGCTCTGGAGACCACGCCCTAAACTCGTCCAGATTCCCGTCAAACTCGACAGGCCTCCGGTATATCATAGATCGTCGGAGATTCCTCCATCGGAATGCGACAAAATTTTACAGGCCTATTATACACTCAATTCCATGCAATTCCACCGAAGCAATCATCAAAGCAACGCTCGAGGAGGCGGTGGCAGCAGATACAGGTTTGTTTTCCAGAAAAACAGCACGGTCACCCAAGGGCAATGTTGACGTTGATCCCCCGAGCTCCATTGATGATTCCTCCATGATCTTGATAGAGATCAGAGTTGATGATGAAGGCCCTCATCCGAACATAATGATCTAAGATGGAGCTCAGTCCTCGGTCAAGCAAAGGTGACTAGTTGAGCCGGCGACTAAGATGCCGACATCGACAATAAAGCTCCGTTCTAACGCATAGATCGCGCCGGAGACGAAATGAATTCCCATCGCACCGTGGCGACTACCAGCAGGCTCTCAATGGAATCATCAATGTCGGTTCTATATCCGGCGTATCTTGTAGTAGGGGTCCTAAGCTAGGCGTCTTGGAGCGATGGTAACATGGACACATGATTTTACCCAGGTTCGGGCTCTCTTGAAGAGATAATACCCTACGTCCTGCTTTTGATTGTATTGATATGGGTGTAGTATAGAGTACATGCATCTACCACGAGATGATAGTAATGAATATGAGATTGTCTATTGACTAGCCTGGCCTCGGTTTATGTACGCACCGTAGGCCTAGGGTTTAGAGGAGTCCTCGCCTTGGGCGCCAAGTCTTTGTGGAATCCTCCTTGTATTTGGCATGGGCTGCCTGAAGTGGCCCAATAGTGAACCACCATGGGGGTCCTCGGCCCGACCCACAGGTCAGGAGACGATGTGGTGAGTAACCCCTAGTCTAGGACACCGTCAGCCGCGAGGCGTAAAACCCTACTCCTACTTTGGTGGATTGATGGAAGGACCGTGGTGGAGACGCGGCGCTCTGGCCCAGCAAGGTCACCTCGGGGCGAGAGCTGCTATGCACATATGAGAGTACAAGGATACGAATCCTTTCTAAGGTTTCCACGACCCTCCTTTTATAGGTCAAGGGGTCACCATAACGGCAAATCAGTCATTACGTACTGATTAGATAGCAAACAGTGCTATCTTACATAACTCTACAGACAGGACAAGGCGCATTAAATGCGCCGCTTAGTGTCATGTCACGGGAGTAGCCCGGCAAGCCCTATCGTGCCACTTTAGCTATCTCTCTCCCTATCTGCCAGACACGCCTCTTGACGGGTGTCATGCAGAGTGGATATTCTCCTCGAATGGCTGCCACGTGCCCAGAGGCATCAACCTAGTCGCTTGGGGGTTTGACACCGCACTGATAAGGGACTTGAGTCACTGTGCGGTGGAGCAGTGGAGCCTTGGAAGGGCGGCTCGCCCTTAGCGTCCCTAGCGAGCTTGCCGGGGATGTCTTGAGACTTGTCTTCTGGGTGACCTCGACCTTGCCAGGCTCACCTGCCCAACAAGGGAGGTTCTTCCATAGTGATATCTTGCTCATTTGGCTGGTCTTCGTTTTCTTGATCCGCCCTTTGATTTATGAAAGAGCTATTTCTTCTGCTTGGCCTTGCCTTGGACACTTGGTGCCACTATGGAGGAGGTCTGATGTCCATGCACCATTCAGGGGAAACATACACCCCTGTTTGGGGTACCCCGACAAAGTATATCGATGAGAGTGCTCTAGCTTCTGATGATTTTCAGCCGATGGAAATCAGTGAGGAAGAAATTCGGAAAATCCCCAGGAGTCATTTCCACTATTTCCAGCTGAGTACGCCCCCAATGGCCCTGCGTTTAATGAACAGCTTCATCTCTAGAAGGTTGCCTTCTTTGGGGTCAGCCCTTATGAAGGAGAAAGAACATCACTGTCACCGAGGTTTTGGACTGAGGAACATGCCATCTATTATGCTCGGATTCTGTTTGGCAAGGATAGAATTTTCAATCATAAGATTTTGAACTTTGCTAAACTTAAAGATATGCCCTGCTTCCATCATGCAATTGAGCATATTGAACATGCTATCCTGAAGGGATTCATGCGTTTCAATCATGGCTGGAACAAAGAGATTATCCTTCAGTTCTATGCCACGCTTTATATCTCAGGAGATCTTAGCAAAACCTCATCCTGGACTCTTGAGTGGATGACAGGCAGAGAAAGGATTAAATGTTCGGCAGATCAGTTTCTGGTGTTGATAAATATTCCTCACTGTGATTCGAGAAGGATAGAGAGCACAGACTGCATTTCTATGATGTGTCCAAAGCACAACTCCATGTACTAATGGATCCCACCATGGTTGGTGATGAATACATTGTTGTTGATCCGAAGAAGTTGGCTAATGGCAACAAAGTGTTATTTCACATTCTGTGCAATACTCTTACTCCAATGAATAGGCCGAATTCCATCAAACGAATTGTGGGAAATGCATTTGTGGCCATGTCTCAAGGGATTAAGTTTGATATTCCTAATCTTTTAATTAGAAACCTTGCATGTGCGGCTGGCAACCCTCAGTCTTTGAAGCCATACGATCCATGGATCATGTTTGCGATTGAGCAGCTTACTCATGAGACGTTTTTCTGTGCTTATGTTCTGAAGGTATTCCTGCCACCAGTTCGTGATACTCTGCGCATTGTGAAGGATATTGGAAAGGGGAAGGAACCTGTTGATACTGCTGCAAATGCTTCTGCGTCTGATAATGCGCCAAAGGTTAAGAAGGCCAGGGTTGTTATCCCTCGCAAATAAAATTCATCTCTTTATGAGATCTGCATTCACACTTAGCAGACACTTGAAAGCCACATTAAGCTGGATAGAAAGGAAAAGGTGGAGTTAATGACTGAGCTAAATTTGCTTCACAATCACACAAGCCAAATTCTTCTTCATGAGAAGGAAGCAACGAAGCGCTCATGGACTCTGCTAAGGAAGCATTACTCTCACAAGTATTTAGATAAAAGGGGCATCTTGAAGGAGTATGACTACTTGAACTTGCTTGCTGTTCCACGCATCCGAAGATAAACTCCAGTACTCCCACAACGTTCTGCTTATACGGACATGTTATTTGTTAAAAATGATGATGATATTGCAGATACAACCGGTACTCTTATTCTGAAGCCAGATGTTCATCGCTCAAAGTCTTCCAGAACTCGGGCTACCACTCCTACTTCTGCCTTGACCATTCCTCATTCTTTAGACACTGATTCGTCGAGTCGTTTCAATTCTGATTCTGCGGATACTCCCACGGAGTAGTTCCTCGTATGTTTTCTCATTCCTTTTTGACACTTGTTGACAAAAAGGGGGGGAATTACATTGACTGATAATTTATCGAGGTTCTTGCAGGGTGTTTTCATTCGCATTTGGTTGTTCCCTTCATCAATCTGCTTCATGAACTTATCGCACTGCTTGTGGTGTTAAAATACCCGGTCATCATGTAACGTTAATAATCCCCCACCTACAATGTTATTTTCTTCGTACTATCTGTTTGCAAGTATCTTCGAAGGAGTTTTCCCTTGGATGCTTACCCTTGAAATTATCTATCTTATAGGGAAAAATATTTGCTCCTCGAAGAAGAACAGGAAATCATCAAGTGATGATAACAAAGGAAGAGAACGTCAGTCTAAGCTTGTATGCCTTACGATGTAAAGGCCATATGATTCATTGACAATGCATTTTCCTTCGCAATTACTTTCTTTTGAATCATAGGGAAACCATGTCTGAAGCATATCCACTCGGAGTAACATTTTATTTTCTCCTTTTCTTGCTCTGATTATATCGAATATCTAACATGCAGGAAAACTACATCTCCTGTGGATTCATATTGTGCTCTGAGAAAACCTTTATGATATATCCTTTGTCAGAAATCTTTCAAAGCTTATCTTACATCGAATTCTCTTTGATGTTTTTGTGACGGGAATCACCTCAGACACCGCCTAGTGCATTGAAAGAAGTCAAGTATTATATAACAAATCAAAGTCACTTATACGAAGAATAATCTAGTCTCCATCCGGTTCTTCAACATATGAAGCATATCTTAAGGGGGGAATTATTTATCTTCATACTTATCTCTTGTCTTTCATTATTCTTCGCATTACATTTCGTTCATTATACATCCTTCAATGTGATATGTTTTTTCAACAGTCGTCCAAAAAGGGGGAGATTTTTGGTGCAATATCTGCCTACCTTGTGTTTTGGAGATTGTTGACAGAAAGATGTATGGACTGATTTGTTTGCTAGTGCATATACAGAGAAAACAATCCATACACAACTGAAGAGAATCTTGTCTCCGGTGCTGAGTTCGAGGAACTTCACTAAAGCATATCTGCGCTGCAGAGAGGAATGAGCTATATGTGTTGAAGTCATATAGTCGAGAAGATTCATGTGAAGAAATCAACCCCTCAAAAGTTTTCTGCTGAAGCAAAGCTTTTGATTCAGTATGGTCATCCGAAAAAATTGACTACAGCAATGGAAGTCAAAGACAAAGTGAAGACACAGTATTCATTTTGTTGTTCTTCTTTCATTCTTTGGAGTCATAGGACCTCCGTACTATTAAGAGGGGTATATGTTCTCCAAGCATAGATCAGTTGTGATGCTTAGCCAAAACCTATGGAAGTTGAGAGAGAAATCTCTTTGTGCTCAGAGCAAATACTTGCCAGCAAGAGACTGTGATCTTCCTCGCTGCAAGAGATTTGTCTCAGACCGAGGAGTTAGCATTACTTGCTCCACAAGAACTGTTACCGTTGTGCTCAAATCTGACCGTTGGACTCGTGTCATATGGCCATTGGCTGATCCCAATGTCTAATTTGGTCATTTCCCATCAGCGAAGGCTGCGGCTATAAATAGCCACCCCGCTTCAACATTATCCGTTGGCTGCTCCACTTGAGATTTCTAAGAACATTGATTTGAGAAATCCCTCTCCGAGTGATTTGAGTTTAAGATCCACCGAGAGAAAATCAAGAGACCAAACTTAGACAGTGGTTTAGCATCACAGTAGTTCTGAGTAAGAGTTCTTATACCTATTACTCTTGAGAGCTGCCCACTCTCTAGATGGATAGGTTTCGGCTTCGAGTGTTCAATATTTGTTGTCTTCACCGAGCCAGATCTTCAGCAACCAAGAGTGATTGTGGTTCGTGAAGGTCGATCAAAGGTTTGGAGATCTCCAACAAGGATCTACGATGAGTGAAATCAACCTGAGTCTGATCAAATCTGCGTTGAAGGAGAATAGGGTGAAGAGACTTTATCTTCCGTGTTAAGTCACAGCCCCTCCAACCAGACATAGCCCTTTGGCAGAAGGGTGAACTGGTCTACCAAATCTAACGGTCGCCATCGAGCACCACTGGTTCATTCTTCTTCACTACAATTACGTCAACAATTTTTATTCGAGCTCTGTGTTGATAGTTATTGGTTCATTTCACTCTGTTGTCAACATCGCTTATCTTTGTATTCATTTTGTTTCACTCTCATCTCATGTATTCACTTATGATTATCACACTTGTCTGTATGCACCATGTTGTGTCTTGTTCTACTACATTTGTTTGCATGCTGCATTACCCTCATCGTAGTTAAACCTGTTACCTCTCGTGCACGTACTGTCAGTTCATCCTTCATCGAGGAATATGCGTCTGACAAAGAATATTGATCTAGTTTACTTTTATTTCGCTGTTGTGATTGGGATAAGCTTCGAAACTTTCGAAAGAAATTTTGAATCTCCCATTCACCCCCCTCTAGTCGATATAATCCCGGTCCTAATAGGGACAAGATACGCATTTGTATTGTTGCCATTAAGGACAAAATGATGGGGTTTATTCATATTAGTTGATTTTACTTTGTCTACATCATGTCTTCTTGCTTAAGGCCTTAATCTGTTGTATACTTAATACCCAAGATGCATGCTAGATAGCCGTCCGGTCGGTGGGTGGAGTAGTAGTAGGTGCGGGAAGGAGTCGGTCTAGTTGTCTCAGACGTGCTGTCTATATACATGATTATTGCCTTGAATATTTTCATAACTATGCACTTTTCTATCAATTGCCCAACAGTAATTTGTTCACCCACCATATGCTATGTGCTCGAGAGAGAAGCCTCCAGTGAAAACTATGGCCCTGGGTCTACTTTTATCATGTATAAAAACACAAAAATACCTTTCTACAATTTTATTTATTTTATTTTGTTTTGTAGTTTACCTTATTACCTATCACTACGAGGTTTAATCCTTGCAAGTAACCGCCGAGGGGATTGAAAACCCCCTTGTTCACGTTGGGTGCAAGTATTTGATTTTGTGTGTGCATGTGTTGTTCAAGAGGTTCTGTGTGGTTCTCCTACTGGATTTTATTCATCTAAAGCAAAAGATTGAACTAAAATAAGTAAAGACAAAAGATAGTGGGGATGATACCATACCGGGGCACCTCCCCCAAGCTTGGCGGAAGCCAAGAGGAGTGCCCATACCCGATACTCAATTTTCTTTTGGTGATGAATAAGAAGGTGGTGGTGATGAAGAAGATATATTGTCCTCGGGTTTCCATCGCAGAGGTCCACCATCATAAGAAGAGGTGTGAGTCTCACAGGTCCTGCAACCGGCAGCCAAACTCATATCTTTAAACCTCGTCTCATATTCAAAGACTTGGTTTTGGAGATCGTAG
>NC_053024.1:244113705-244130723 GCF_003073215.2 Triticum urartu | reverse complement strand
ACTACTCAGAATAATCTGGATTAGTGTCAAAGTTTGCATCGGCGTAACCCTTTACGACGAACTCTTTTACCACCTCCATAATCGAGAAAATTCCTTAGTCCACTAGTTACTAAGGATAACTTTGACCGCTGTACTGTGATCCATTCTTGGATCACTCTTGTACCCCTTGACTGACTCATGGCAAGGCACACTTCAGGTGCGGTACACAACATAGCATACTGTAGAGCCTATGTCTTAAGCATAGGGGACGACCTTCGTCCTTTCTCTCTATTCTGCCGTGGTCGAGCTTTAAGTCTTAACTTCATACCTTACAACTCAGGCAAGAACTCCTTCTTTGACTGATCCATCTTGAACACCTTCAAGATCATGTCAAGGTATGTGCTCATTTGAAAGTACCATTAAGCGTTTTGATCTATCCTTATAGATCTTGATGCTCAATGTTCAAGTAGCTTAATCCAGGCTTTCCATTGAAAAACACTTTCCAAATAACCCTATATGCTTTCCAGAAATTCTACGTCATTTCTGATCCATAATATGTCAACAACATATACTCATCAGAAATTCTATAGTGCTCCCACTCACTTCTTTGGAAATACAAGTTTCTCATAAACTTTGTATACACCCAAAATCTTTGATCATCTCATCAAAGCATACATTCCAACTCCGAGATGCCTACTCCAGTCCTTAGAAGGATTGCTGGAGCTTTGCATACTTATTAGCATCTTTCAGGATTGACAAAACCTTCCGGTTGTATCACATACAACCTTTCCTCAAGAAAATCGTCGAGGAAACAATGTTTTGACATCCTATCTGCAAGATTTCATAAATAATGCAGTAATCGCTAATATAATTCCAACAGACTCTTAGCATCGCTACGAGTGAGAAAGTCTCATCGAGTCAACTCCTTGAACTTGTCGGAAAACATCTCAACGACAAGTCGAGCTTTCTTAATGGTGACATTTACCATCATTGTCCGTCTTCCTTTTAAAATCCATATGTACCTAACAGCCTTACGACCATCAAGTAGTTCTTCCAAAGTCTACACTTTGTTTTCATATATGGATCCTCTCTCGGATTATATGGCCTCGAGCCATCTATCGGAATCCGGGCCCACCACCACTTCTCCATGGCTCGTAGGTTCATTGTTGTCTAGCAACATGACTTCCAAGACAGGATTACGTACCAGTCTGAAGTAGTACGCATCCTTGTCATCCCACGAGGTTTGGTAGTGACTTGATCTGAAGTCTCATGATCACTATCATAAGCTTCCACTTCAATTGGTGTAGGTGCCACAGGAACAACTTCCTGTGCCCTGCCACACACTAGTTGAAGAGACGGTTCAATAACCTCATCAAGTCTCCACCATCCTCCCACTCAATTCTTTCGAGAGAAACTTTTCCTCGAGAAAGGACCCGATTCTAGAAACAATCCCTTATTGCTTTCGGATCTGAGATAGGAGGTATACCCAACTGTTTTGGGTGTCCTATGAAGATGCATTTATCCGCTTTGGGTTCGAGCTTATCAACCTGAAACTTTTTCACATAAGCGTCGCAGCCCCAAACTTTTAAGAAATGACAGCTTAGGTTTCTCTAAACCATAGTTCATACGGTGTCATCTCATCGGAATTACGTGGTGCCCTATTTAAAGTGAATGTGGTTGTCTCCAATGCCTAACCCATAAACTATCGTGGTAATTCGATAAGAGACATCATGGTATGCATCATATCCAATAGGGTGCAGTTATGATGTTCGGACACACCATCACACTATGGTGTTCCAGGCTGTATCAGTTGTGAAACAATTTCCACAATGTCTTAATTCTGTGCCAAACTCGTAATTCAGATATTCATCTCTATGATCATATCATAGATCTTTTATCCTCTTGTCACGACGATCTTTCAACTTCACCCTGAAATTACTTGAACCTTTCAATAATTCAGACTCATGATTCATCAAGTAAATATACTCAACATCTACTCAAATCATCTGTGAAGTAAGAACATAACGATATCCACTACACGCCTCAGCACTCATTGGACTGCATACATCAAAATGTATTACTTCCAGCAAGTTGCTTTCTGGTTCCATTTTACAGAAACCCAGGCTTTCAGTCATCTTGCCCATGTGGTATGATTTGCATGTCTCAAGTGATTCAAAAATCAAGTGAGTCCAAACGGTCCATTTGCATGGAGTTTCTTCATGCATATATACCAATAGGCATGGTTCGCATGTCTCAAGTGATTCAAAATCAAGTGAGTCCAAAGATCCATCAACATGGAGCTTCTTCATGCGTTTTATACCGATATGACTTATGTGGCAGTGCCACAAGTAGGTGGTACTATCATTACTATCCTATATCTTTTGGCATGAACATGTGTATCACTATGATCGAGATTCAATAAACCATTCATTTTAGGTGTAAGGCCATTGAAGGTATTATTCAAATAAACAGAGTAACCATTATTCTCCTTAAATGAATAACCGTATTGCGATAGACATAATCCAATCATGTCTATGCTCAACGCAAACACCAATCTCGATGGTAGAGGGAGCGTACGATATTTGATCAACCTTGGAAATACTTCCAACACATATCGTCATCTCACCTTTAGCTAGTCTCCGTTTATTCCGTAGCTTTTATTTCGAGTTACTAACACTTAGCAACCGAACCGGTATCTAATGCCCTGGTGCTACTAGGAGTACTAGTAAAGTACACATCAACACAATGTATATCCAATATACTTCTATCGACCTTGCCAGCCTTCTAATCTACCAAGTATCTAGGGTAATTCTGCTCCAGTGGTTGTTCCCTTTATTACAGAAGCACTTAGTCTTGTGTTTGGGTTCAACCTTGGGTTTCTTCACGAGAGCAGCAGCTGATTTGCCGTTTCATGAAGTATCCCTTTTTGCCCTTGCCCTTCTTGAAACTAGTGGTTTCACCAACCATCAACAATTGATGCTCCTTCTTGATTTCTACTTTCGCGGTGTCAAACATTGCAAATATTTCAAGGATCATCATATATGTCCCAGATACATTATAGTTCATCACGAAGCCCTAGCAGCTTGGTGGTAATGACTTCGGAGAAACATCATTATCTCATCTGGAAGATCAACTCCCACTCGATTCAAATGATTGTTGTACTCAGACAATCTGAGCACTAGCTCAACAATTGAGCTTTTCTCCTTAGTTTGCAGGATGAGAAAATCGTCGGAGGTCTTATACCTCTTGACGTGGGCACGAGCCTGAAATCCCAATTTCAGCCCTCAAAACATCTCATATGTTTTGCGACGTTTCAAAAACGTCTTCGGTGCCTCAACTCTAAACCGTTTAACTGAACTATCACGTAGTTATCAAAACGTGTATGTTAGATGTTCGCAACATCCACAGACGACGTTCGAGGTTCAGCACACTGAGCGGTGCATAAAGGACATAAGCCTTCTATGAAGCAATGAGGACAATCCTCAGTTTACGGACCTAGTCCGCATAATTGCTACTATCAACTTTCAACTAAATTTTCTCTAGGAACATATCTAAACAGTAGAACTAAAGCGCGAGCTACGACATAATTTGCGAAGACCTTTTGACTATGTTCAGGATAATTAAGTTCATCTTATGAACTCCCACTTAGATAGACATCCCTCTAGTCATCTAAGTGATTACATGATCCGAGTCAACTAGGCCGTGTCCGATCATCACGTGAGACGGACTAGTCAACATCGGTGAACATCTTCATGTTGATCGTATCTACCATACGACTCATGCTCGACCTTTCAGTCTTCTGTGTTCCGAGGCCATGTCTATGCACATGCTAGGCTCGTCAAGTTAACCCTAAGTGTTTTGCATGTGTAAAACTGTCTTACACCCGTTGTATGTGAACGTAAGGATCTATCACACCCGATCATCACGTGGTGCTTCGAAATGACGAACTTTAGCAACGGTGCACAGTTAGGGGAGAACACTTCTTGAAATTTTAATGAGGGATCATCTTATTTACTACCGTCGTTCTAAGTAAACAAGATGCATAAACATGATAAACATCACATGCAATCAAATAATAGTGACATGATATGGCCAATATCATATAGCTCCTTTGATCTCCATCTTGGGGCTCCATGATCATCTATTACAAGAACATGATCAATCTCATACATCACATATATCATTCATCACATCCTTTTGGCCATATCACATCACATAGCATACCCTGCAAAAACAAGTTAGACGTCCTCTAATTGTTGTTTGCATGTTTTACGTGGCTGCTATGGGTTTCTAGCAAGAACGTTTCTTACCTACGCAAAACCACAACGTGATATGCCAATTGCTATTTACCCTTCATAAGGACCCTTTTCATCGAATCCGATCCGACTAAAGTAGGAGAGACAGACACCCGCTAGCCACCTTATGCAACTAGTGCATGTCAGTCGGTGGAACCAGTCTCACGTAAGAGTACGTGTAAGGTCGGTCCGGGCCGCTTCATCCCACGATGCCGCCGAATCAAGATAAGACTAGTAACGGCAAGCATATTGAACAAAATCAACGCCCACAACTACTTTGTGTTCTACTCGTGCATACTAACTAGGCATAGACCTAGCTCATGATGCCACTGTTGGGGAACGTAGCAATAATTCAAAATTTTCCTACGTGTCACCAAGATCTATCTATGGAGTCATCTAGCAACGAGGGAGGAGTGGATCTACATACCCTTGTAGATCGCGCGCGGAAGCGTTCAAGAGAACGGGGTTGATGGAGTCGTACTCGTCGTGATCCAAATCACCGATGATCCTAGCGCCGAACAGACGGCACCTCCGCGTTCAACACACGTACGGAGCAGCGACGTCTCCTCCTTCTTGATCCAGCAAGGGGGGAGGAGAGGTTGATGGAGATCCAACAGCACGATGGCGTGGTGGTGGAAGTAGCGGGATTCCAACAGGGCTTCGCCAAGCGCTGCGGGAGGAGGGAGATGTGTCATGGGAGGGAGATGGAGGCGCCAGGCCTTAGGTATGGTTGCCCTCCCTTCCCCCCACTATATATAGGGCCAAGGGAGAGGGGGAGGGCGCAGCCTTGCCCCTTTCTCCAAGGAAGGGTGCGGCCAAGGGGGGGAGGAGTCCATCCTCCCCAAGGCACCTCGGAGGTGCCTTCCCCCTTTAGGACTCTCCCCTTTTCCTCTTCTCTTGGCGCATGGGCCTCTTGGGGCTGGTGCCCTTGGCCCATATAGGCCAAGGCGCACCCCCTACAGCCCATGTGGCCCCCCGGGGCAGGTGGCCCCACCCGGTGGACCCCCGGCACCCTTCCGGTGGTCCCGGTATAATACCGATGACCCTGAAACTTGTCCCGATGGCCGAAATAGCACTTCCTATATATAATTCTTTACCTCCGGACCATTCCGGAACTCCTCGTGACGTCCGGGATCTCATCCGGGACTCCGAACAACTTTCGGGTTACCGCATACTAATATCTCTATAACCCTAGCGTCACCGAACCTTAAGTGTGTAGACCCTACGGGTTTGGGAACCATGCAGACATGACCGAGATAACTCTCCGGTCAATAACCAACAGCGGGATCTGGATACCCATGTTGGCTCCCACATGTTCCACGATGATCTCATTGGATGAACCACGATGTCAAGGACTTAATCAATCCCGTATACAATTCCCTTTGTCTAGCGGTACGATACTTGCCCGAGATTCGATCGTCGGTATCCGATACCTTGTTCAATCTCGTTACCGGCAAGTCTCTTTACTCGTTCCGTAACACATCATCCCGTGATCAACTCCTTGATCACATTGTGCACATTATGATGATGTCCTACCGAGTGGGCCCAGAGATACCTCTCCATTTACACGGAGTGACAAATCCCAGTCTTGATTCGTGCCAACCCAACAGACACTTTCGGAGATACCCGTAGTGCACCTTTATAGTCACCCAGTTACGTTGTGACGTTTGGTACACCCAAAGCACTCCTACGGTATCCGGGAGTTGCACAATCTCATGGTCTAAGGAAATGATACTTGACATTAGAAAAGCTTTAGCATACGAACTACACGATCTAGTGCTATGCTTAGGATTGGGTCTTGTCCATCACATCATTCTCCTAATGATGTGATCCCGTTATCAACGACATCCAATGTCCATGGTCAGGAAACCGTAACCATCTATTGATCAACGAGCTAGTCAACTAGAGGCTTACTAGGGACATGGTGTTGTCTATGTATCCACACATGTATCTGAGTTTCCTATCAATACAATTCTAGCATGGATAATAAACGATTATCATGACAAGGAAATATAATAATAACCAATTTATTATTGCCTATAGGGCATATTTCCAACAATAAACTCCCGAAACTTTCCGGTTATGCAATCAGGTGTTGGGGATACAGGGGAAGCATAATATCTCACCCAAAACTAGCAAATCCTACATCTAGCTGTATCCATCCTTCAACACATAACCAAGAAACCTTCGGAAATCGTCTACCTCAACCTTCGAAAAGTATCCGTTATACGAGTTATGGCAATACTCCCGAACTCCCGCCCCAGTACTGGGTGGCATCGAGGTTATCTCACCAACAAATGCATAAAAGAGATTTTCGATGTCGGCGAAACTAAACTCAGGTATTCCAGAACTGCAACGATAAAATTGTGACGACAACACCTCGGAGCTCAACTCCCCGGGACACTGCCAAAACCCCTAAATGTCAGGAGGCACCAAGAACAATGTTCTCGTCACAAATCGATCAGAACGATTCCAAGATACCCGCGTGATCCTAAATTTTTTTAGTGAAATTTTAGAAGAGAAGAGTCAAAACTCTACATCAGGATGCCTTACCAGAGCGATGAAGGGACTGGGCAGTAAAAAGAATTCCTAAACTCTCCGATATATATAATCCTAAATGACTCAAAACATTTTTCTAGACTCAATAACGCCAGCTAATTCGATCAAGCAGTGGGGGCTCCTAAGGTCGGGGAAGGCTCTGATTACCAACTTGTAACGCCCTCGATGCGGCTATATCTCCTACGTGTCGAAGCATGACTTAGAGGCATAACCGCATTGAAAGTAATGTCGCAAGTGAGGTAATCTTCACACAACCCATGTAATACATAAGGGAAAAAAATACATAGTTGGCTTACAATAGCCACTTCACACAATTACATGAATAAAGCATTACATCAACCAGATACAATCAAGGTCCGACTACGGAACCCAAAATAAAAGAAGACTACCCCAAATGCTACACAGATCCCCGATCGTCCCGACTGGGCTCCACTACTGATCAACTAGAACGAAACAACACAAAGGACAAGATCTTCATCGAACTCCTCCTTGAGCTTGGTTGCGTCACCTGCTCGGGAACATCGGCACCTACAAACTGGTTTTGGAAGTATCTGTGAGTCACGGGGACTCAGCAATCTCACACCCTCGCGATCAAGACTATTTAAGCTTATAGGTAAGGCAAGGTATATATGTGGAGCTGCTGCAAGCGACTAGCATATATGGTGGCTAACATACGCAAAAAAGAGCGAGAAGAGAAGGCAAAGCACGTTCGAGAAATCTATGATCAAGAAGTGATCCTAAAACAACCTACGTCAAGCATAACTCCAATACCGTGTTCACTTCCCGGACTCCGCCGGAAAGAGGCCATCACGGTTACACACGCGGTTGATGCATTTTAATTAAGGTCAACTTCAGATTTTCTACATCCGGACGTTAACAAATTCCCATCTGCCCATAACCACGGGCACGGCTTTCGAAAGTTCAAATCCCTGCAGGGGTGTCCCAACTTAGCCCATAACAAGCTCTCACGGTCAACGAAGGATATTCCTTCTAGCGGGAAGACCCGATCAGACTCGGAATCCCGGTTACAAGACATTTCGACAAGGTAAAACTAAACCAGCAACACCGCCCGAATGTGCCGACAAATCCCGATAGGAGCTGCACATATCTCTTTCTCAGGGCACACTCAGATTGTCCAAGGTATGGGTAGGCCAGCCCAGAGTTGCCCCTGGTGGCCACAGGCAGCTGACAGGTTGGACCAACACTCAGAGGAGCACTGGCCCGGGAGGGGGGGTAAAATAATGATGACCCTCAGGAGCGCGACTCCCAAGGAAAAAGAAAAGGCTAGGTGGCGAATGGTAAAACCGATGTTGGGCATTGCTGGAAGAGTTTTATTCAAGGCGAACTGTCAAGGGGTTCCCATTATACCCAACCGCGTAAGGAACGCAAAATCCGGGAACATAACACCGATATGACGGAAACTAGGGCGGCAAGAGTGGAACAAAACACCAGGCATAAGGCCGAGCCTTCCACCCTTTACCAAGTATATAGATGCATTAATTAAATAAGATATATTGTGATATCCCAACAAGTGAACATGTTCCAACAAGGAACAACATCTCCATGTTCCAACAAGGAACAAACTTCAATCTTCACCTGCAACTAACAACGCTATAAGAGGGGCTGAGCAAAGCAGTAACATAGCCAATCAACGGTTTGCTAGGACAAGGTGGGTTAGAGGCTTGGTTCAACAATATGGGAGGCATGATAAGCAAGTGGTAGGTATCGCAGCATAGGCATAGCAAAAGAGCGAGCAACTAGCAAGCAAAGATAGAAGTGATTTCGAGGGTATGGTCATCTTGCGTGAGATCCCGCAAGGAAGAAGAACGAGTCCATGAAGAAGACAAACGGACGTAGTCGAACAGATCCTCACAACACGACGTTATCGAAACTAACCCGAAGAAGCAACACCGGAAAGAAGCAAACAACATAGTAAACAACCAACAAATAAGCATGGCACGATGCGCAAACAAGTATGATGCATGTCCGGTTTAAATATGCATGGCATGGCAAAGGGCACAAACAAAACTACAAGTTAAGTGGAGCTCAATATGCAACGAGTTGCATATTGACGGAACACCACATCAATTATTTAGTTCACTCTCGGTTAGGTACTCAACAATATTAAATGTTGGTTAACATGGCAAGAGGTGAAGCATAACAAAACTATACCATTTAAATAATTTAAATGGGGCCGGATATAACAAACAACAAATCCGGTAAATCCCCATATGCATTAGCAATTTAATGCAACAACAATTTTAAGCATTTTAATTGTTGTTATCATGATGCAGATGACATGTGCAAGTTTATGCAATTCTTATGAATATGTTGATATGAGCATATTAAGAAGCATTTGTCATCGTGGCGGAAAAGAAAAGGGGTGCCACGACACGATAACAATAACGGTGCCATGACAATGTTCCGGTTCCTTGATTGAGATACCGATGCAAAGGAGAAGTGTACGGATGCGTGCAAAAGATGGTGGGGCGCCCCCGGATACCGGGTGTCCCACGAGTTGACGACAAGGAAACGAGTGCCAAAACGGACACGGTGCAAACACGAGCATCTCAGACATCACACATGCATTAGTTCACGGGCGGTTGTCTCGGCTGTTATACCTTCGGAGCGTGCAAAGGGGACGATTCTTGTCGTAGAGGGAAGTAGGCATTCTCGCGACGGCGGTAGTGGAAGTAGTCGATCTCGCATGCTCTAGGGTCGACGGTAGAGGTTCTTGCGATCTCGGCGACGGTAGTGGTACATGTTTATCGGTAGTCGAAAATGACGATCCGGAGAGGGTACTTGGCAACATGCACGTCGTCGGTAGTTGTACACAAATGTAGTCGGACTTGACGGGTTCGAGGTCTCCGGACATAGTGGTACCCGGGACATGTTTTTCGGACAGGTACTTGGAGTTCTTCGGTCATAGGTACTTGACGTTTTGCTACCCGGGTCTTCGGCGACGATCGTTGTACACCTGACGTTGGGGTACTTGCCGGTCCATGAAGTCGATCTCAGAGGTCTTGTCGGATCCACAACGACGGTTGTTGTTCACTCGACGGCCTTCGGCGATGGTAGTCGTACACGGTTTGTAGAGGTACTTGACGTCTTCGGACTTATCGGTCTCGATTCTTGCGACGGTAGATGAACTTGACATATCCAAGGGTACTTGACGAATGCCGTGGTACTTGTCGGTCCGGGTCTTCGTATTTGGGGCTTGGGATTGCTTCCAGGGTTCCATGCGTCCACGGCAACATATCGCGGGTGAAAAGAGGCATTCACTTGGCGCGATTCTGGCCAAGGTCTCGGCAGCTTGTGTAGGAGCTCGATGGAATGGCCGAGCTTGGCTCATACGACGCATAAGCGGACGCTCAGGAGGAGAGCAAGCCGCAGGTGTGACAGGGACAAGACGGATCTGGGCAACAGGCACGATGGCGCTGGGAACTAGGCGGATGCAAGCAGGTCCGGACGGCGTCAACAGCAGAGTTGGACGGAGAGAGAGCCTCAGGCAAGAGTTCGTCAGCACGGGGAGGAGGCTGGCGGAGAACGGCGAGGTGAAGACACAGGAAGGCGGGGCCACAGGCATCCATGGCGGTCTCCTGACTCATGGTCGCCGGCGGCAGCCCCGGTACTCAAACGACGAGGCGAGGTGAAGGAGCACGGGGAGGCGGCTCCATGGTCTTGTTATTTGACGAACCGGCCGGAGTTGAGGCAGAGGAGCAGCGGGCCGAAGGAGAGGCCGCTGGTGAAGGTCGGGGCCGGAGCTCCTGCTGGCAGCAAGGTCGAGGCAGGTTGGTGCTCTGCAAGGAGAAGCAAGAGGAGAGGCAGCGCGGGAGGCAGGCACTCCGGCGTGGACGAGCGCTGGTCGGAGAGGGGGGCGCTGGGAGGACGGTGCTGTTGGGGACGAAGGCGAGGCGACGGAACAGGCGAGCGGTGCAGCGCGAGGAAGGAGAGGTGAGGAGCGGGCGCCATGGCCCGAGAGAGAGGTAGCAGGGGAGAGGAGAGCAGCGCGCATGGGGAGGAGATGGGATCGGGATCCCTGGTGCGATGCGTGTTTGTGGCGGCACAGGGAGAACGAGGGAGGAGATGGGATCGGGCGATGCTCTCTGCCGGCGCGAGCAGGGAGACGAGAGGAGAGAGGAGTCGGGCTCCCTGGTGCTAGGTTAAAGAGGAGGTGGGCCGGTCTAGTGGGCTGCAGATGGGCCAGCCAGCTGGGCTCTTTCTCTCTCCCTCATATATCTTCTCTTATCTCCCCAAATCAGGAAAAAAAATCAAAGAAAAGGAGAATAAAGGAAGTGTTAGGGATAGAATTTGCGCGGGAGGTTAATTTCCTTGGACTCATAAAAATGAGCTTGTTCCGAGAAAATAGGAAAGAGCACACGTGTGAAGTTTGAATTCAAACTCATTTGAATTTAATTCAAATGAGTATGAGAAGGAAGTCGGTATTCGATAGGTCCAAAAATGTTGGGAATTTAGGTAGAGCTCCGGAAACTAACGAAAGAAATAACAAGACAAGTTTGGGGACCAAACTTGAAGCGGAAAAGGGCATGTGATAAATTGCAAGTGTGTTATAGGTGATTCCGAAAATGGAATATTTAATATAGCTCCCTAATATCGGGAGGATATGCTATAAAGAGAATCACCATGTGAATTCCCTCGGTTTAAATGGATCGAAGATCCATATGGTTTATTTAGTTGAGTTAAGAAAAAGAAATGACATGATGGCATGATGACATGATGCAATGCACATGATGCAATGACGAATGCAATGAACCAAACAAAACACACGACAAAACCCGGAAACCATGGAAGGCATCTGAAGCTCCGGTCTTGGGGCGTCACAACACTCCACCACTACGAAAGGATCTCGTCCCGAGATCTAGAATGGCACCGGAGGGACAACGGAAGAGAAAGGTAAAACTAAGTTGCTTCTTTGACAAACGAGTGAGACCAAAGAACCTTGAAAGGTTAAGCCATTTCCGAGAATAGAATAAACGGAGATGAACGAAGTTGAAGACACTCCGTTAAAAAAAAGGAACAAGGAAGAACAAATTCGAACAACACTCCGGTTGGAAATGGAGGTACAGAATATGAGCTTTGCAAAATGAAAGCACTTGGATGAGACTCCGGTTAGAAGAGGAATAGTAGAGACAACACTCCGGTTAAAACAAGATAGAGAAGGAATAAGACTGATATAATTTGGACAACACTTCAACTGATAAGGGATGCAAAATTTGATAAGATGAGAGAGCTCAAAAGAAAACACGACACTCCGGTTGAATGGATAAGCAAAGAAAAGAACACTATCATGACAAAACAAGAAGATGGGTAGAAGAGAGCAACATCACAATGCCTCCGGAACGAAAGAATAGAAGATAGGTAATTGAGAGAAAAGAATGGAGAAGAAAATGCCAAGTTCTGTCACAAAAGAGCTTGACAAGGCATCTTTTAGGAGAAGGGTCGAACAGAATTGTTGGAAAACCAACAACGAAAAGAGTAAGCTGGTAGTGGGCTTATGAAAAAAACTTCTCAAAACTATGAGGTGAAACTCTGCCACTAACAGAACAATAGATTGACTTGATATCAAGAAGGAGACGATAAACTTACTCACCGGAAGGATAAAAGAACTTGGGTTAATTATAAGCACCATAATAGCAACAATCCTTAGGGGAAGCTTTAGGTGAAATACAACCCAAGATAACTCGAACGAAGAGGATGATGGATTTAAAATATCTCACTCTTAACAACATGTGAATCATGAAGCATGAACTCAAATTATCAAGAATGACATAATACCACCTCCAATGATATGGAAGAAAGAATTGCACTCCGGATTGCAAGATGAAGAAACTTAAGCTCCTTAGAAAAGAATCTTGATGAACGCTTCGAGAAGGAAATAAATCCTTGATGAACCATCATGTAGAACCTCCATGAAGAACTCCGGTAACAAAAGGATAACGAAAAGAAAGAGAAGTTGGAAACACAAGGTGAAACCTTGTAATGATTTAGATGGATCTCCGTGGTGATATAATTGCGAGAGGTAGGAACTCCGGGAAAAAGATAAGATGAACAATTGAGATCAAGAATTTTGATGAACCTCCGGAATAGGGAATTGAGTTCACTCAATGAAACAAGAATAAGAATTAAATTCTGCTTATCCTTCATCAATTAAATTGATGAAAAACAACAGATTTGGCATATTACTTATTCTCATAGAAAAGATTAAGAGAGATATAACATAAGCTTGAGAATGTCTTCCACGAACCACCGTTAGGATTTGGAAGAACGAATGAATTGATACGATGAACGAAGGAAGACAAAATCTTGGAAGAACCACCGTAAGAATTGAGAATGAACGAAAATACATGAGAGAGTTTAGATACAAGAGAACAAAGAGATCATGAACTGATTAGAGAATATACTTGAATGATGCACCGGTTAGATTTGGAGAATAAGAGCTGAAAGCTGGAATGAATAATCCTGAATTGATGGCCTTCAGATAAACAATCTGAAAAGACTCCTAAATTACTCCGGATGGGTGAAAAGAATTCTCATAGTCAAAACAATTATGAGGGGATGGCAACAAGCTAGAATCATGAATCTTGAAGAGAATGGAGCAGGATTGAGAGAAAATCTTCTTCGGTCTTCAAATTTTGAATTACGATGAGAAATACCACCATGAATTGTTTAGACACTCCGGAAGAATCAAAACAAAGAGGTTGAGCCAATGATGAAAAGAATTTGAAAGATCTTGGAGAAACCCTCTGACTGATGAAAATTCATTCTTACGTCACACTTCGAAAAGAAATTTGGATAGCTCCAGAAAAATATGAAGAGTCAGGTAAGATCCTGGAAAAAGACCTGTGGGTTAGGGCCCACTGAAAAGATACACCGTTGAAAAGATTACTTGAAAAGGAGAATGCACCGGTTGAATTAAATGGTTTGAATGAGAGAACATCCTCGAAAGATCTTGAATGAATGCAGAGTGGAAACACGAATCTTCGAGATATCTTGAGCACTCCGGAACAATTGAATAGCGAGAAATGACTGAATATGAGGTGCACCGGCATGAGAAGGTATTTGCAACGAGGAAAGGATATAATTGGCAAAGCTTGAATTTAATTCATCGGATAAAAGAGAACGAAGAATGATGAACTAGAAGCTCCGTTAGCATCTTCCTGAGAATCACTGGATAAGAACATTGATGGAAAAGAATGGAGAGACTTCATATTAATAAAAGGATACTTGATTAAGAATTCCGAGTCCTTGAAGAAAACAAGGGAGGGTGGGTGGGAAAAACAAAGGCAACTTGGAACGGATGAAACAAACAACGTTGAGAGGACTTGAGTTGATCTTGCGGATGTTGAAAAAGATCGGATCCACTTGAAGAGACACACACTGGTTGAAAAGGATTGGCATGACAATCTTGATTATCATGAAGGATTAGTATTCACATAGAACTATGAGAACACCACTTAGATAAGGGATGGAATCAACATTTGACTCCGAAGCAACTCGAATACCACAACTCAAAACAAAACAAAGGATTGGCTTGCAGAATAAGCCGGAACAAACATATGATAGAGATTTAGTCCGAAGTTTTCGTGGTGGGGCCTACACGGGCTCGATCGTATAGCACCATCATGTACAAGGCAGTGCACATGACATACGAAGCATCCCCGAGTCGGCATAGCCAAGGACTCTTTAAGACACAACGAGACCACTGTAAAACCAACCGTGGATAGGCGGACCACTAGACGTCGAACCCCAATTTCATATCATACATATGTCGGAAAGATATCCTAAGAGCTACTGGAATTCCCACTTATAAATGTAGGGGAACGTAGCAATAATTCAAAATTTTCCTACGTGTCACCAAGATCTATCTATGGAGTCATCTAGCAACGAGGGAGGAGTGGATCTACATACCCTTGTAGATCGCGTGCGGAAGCGTTCAAGAGAACAGGGTTGATGGAGTCGTACTCGTCGTGATCCAAATCACCGATGATCCTAGCGCCGAACAGATGGCACCTCCGCGTTCAACACACGTACGGAGCAGCGACGTCTCCTCCTTCTTGATCCAGCAAGGGGGGAGGAGAGGTTGATGGAGATCCAACAGCACGACGGCATGGTGGTGGAAGTAGCGGGATTCCAACAGGGCTTCGCCAAGCGCTGCGGGAGGAGGGAGATGTGTCATGGGTGGGAGAGGGAGGCGCCAGGCCTTAGGTATGGTTGCCCTCCCTTCCCCCCACTATATATAGGGCCAAGGGAGAGGGGGAGGGCGCAGCCTTGCCCCTTCCTCCAAGGAAGGGTGCGGCCAAGGGGGGGAGGAGTCCATCCTCCCCAAGGCACCTCGGAGGTGCCTTCCCCCTTTAGGACTCTCCCCTTTTCCTCTTCTCTTGGCGCATGGGCCTCTTGGGGCTGGTGCCCTTGGCCCATATAGGACAAGGCGCACCCCCTACAGCCCATGTGGCCCCCCGGGGCAGGTGGCCCCACCCGGTGGACCCCCGGGACCCTTCCGGTGGTCCCGGTACAATACCGATGACCCCGAAACTTGTCCCGATGGCCGAAATAGCACTTCCTATATATAATTATTTACCTCTGGACCATTCTGGAACTCCTCGTGACGCCCAGGATCTCATCCGGGACTCCGAACAACTTTCGGGTTACCGCATACTAATATCTCTATAACCCTAGCATCACCGAACCTTAAGTGTGTAGACCCTACGGGTTTGGGAACCATGCAGACATGACCGAGATAACTCTCCGGTCAATAACCAACAGCGGGATCTAGATACCCATGTTGGCTCCCACATGTTCCACGATGATCTCATCGGATGAACCACGATGTCAAGGACTTAATCAATCCCGTATACAATTCCCTTTGTCTAGCGGTACGATACTTGCCCGAGATTCGATCATCGGTATCCGATACCTTGTTCAATCTCGTTACCGGCAAGTCTCTTTACTTGTTCTGTAACACATCATCCCGTGATCAACTCCTTGATCACATTGTGCACATTATGATGATGTCCTACCGAGTGGGCCCAGAGATACCTCTCCGTTTACACGGAGTGACAAATCCCAGTCTTGATTCGTGCCAACCCAACAGACACTTTCGGAGATACCCGTAGTGCACCTTTATAGTCACCCAGTTACGTTGTGACGTTTGGTACACCCAAAGCACTCCTACGGTATCCGGGAGTTGCACAATCTCATGGTCTAAGGAAATGATACTTGACATTAGAAAAGCTTTAGCATACGAACTACACGATCTTGTGCTAGGCTTAGGATTGGGTCTTGTCCATCACATCATTCTCCTAATGATGTGATCCCGTTATCAACGACATCCAATGTCCATGGTCAGGAAACCGTAACCATCTATTGATCAACGAGCTAGTCAACTAGAGGCTTACTAGGGACATGGTGTTGTCTATGTATCCACACATGTATCTGAGTTTCCTATCAATACAATTCTAGCATGGATAATAAACGATTATCATGAATAAGGAAATATAATAATAACCAATTTATTATTGCCTCTAGGGCATATTTCCAACAGTCTCCCACTTGCACTAGAGTCAATAATCCAGTTCACATCGATATGTGATTAACACTCAAGGTCACATCCCCATGTGACTAACACCCAAAGAGTTTGCTAGAGTCAATAATCTAGTTCACATCACTATGTGATTAACACTCAATGAGTTCTGGGTTTGATCATGTTGCTTGTGAGAGAGGTTTTAGTCAACGGGTCTGAACCTTTCAGATCCGTGTGTGCTTTACAAATCTTTATGTCATCTCCTAGATGCAGCTACCACGCTCTATTTGGAGCCATTTCAAATAACTGTTCTACTTGGAGTTATTCTAAATTGTTGCTCCATTATACGTATCCGGTATCTCTACTCAGAGCTATCCGGATAGGTGTTAAGCTTGCATCGTCGTAACTCTTTACGTCGAACTCTTCATCACCTCCATAACCGAGAAAATTCCTTAGTCCACTAGTTACTAAGGATAACTTTGACCGCTGTACTGTGATCCATTCTTGGATCACTCTTGTACCCCTTGACTGACTCATGGCAAGGCACACTTCAGGTGCGGTACACAACATAGCATACTGTAGAGCCTATGTCTTAAGCATAGGGGACGACCTTCGTCCTTTCTCTCTATTCTGCCGTGGTCGAG
>NC_053024.1:244068545-244112705 GCF_003073215.2 Triticum urartu | reverse complement strand
CGCAACCAACGCGATAAGGGGTTGTCAATCCCTACACGGCCACTTACGAGAGTGAGATCTGATAGATATGATAAGATAATATTTTTGGTATTTTTATGATAAAGATGCAAAGTAAAATAAAAGCTAAGTGAAAGCAGAGGAAATAACTAAGTATTGGGAGATTAATATGATGAAGATAGACACGGGGGCCATAGGTTTCACTAGTGGCTTCTCTCGAGAGCATAAGTATTCTACGGTGGGTGAACAAATTACTGTTGAGCAATTGACAGAATTGAGCATAGTTATGAGAATATCTAGGTATGATCATGTATATAGGCATCACGTCCGAGACAAGTAGACCGACTCCTGCCTGCATCTACTACTATTACTCCACTCATCGACCGCTATCCAGCATGCATCTAGAGTATTAAGTTAATGAAAACAGAGTAACGCCTTAAGCAAGATGACATGATGTAGAGGGATAAACTCATGCAATATGAAGAAAACCCCATCTTGTTATCCTCGATGGCAACAATACAATACGTGCCTTGCTGCCCCTACTGCCACTGGGAAAGGACACCGCAAGATTGGACCCAAAGAAAAGCACTTATCCCATTGCAAGAAAGATCAATCTACTAGGCCAAACCAAACTGATAATTCGAAGAGACTTGCAAAGATAACCAATCATACATAAAAGAATTCAGAGAAGATTCAAATATTGTTCATAGATAGACTTGATCATAAACCCACAATTCATCGGGTCTCAACAAACACACCGCAAAAAGAAGATTGCATCGAATAGTTCTCCACAAGAGAGGGGGAGAACATTGAATTAAGATAAAAAAAGAAGAGAAGAAGCCATCTAGCTACTAACTATGGACCCGTAGGTCTGAGGTAAACTACTCACACTTCATCGGAGGGGCTATTGTGTTGATGTAGAAGCCCTCCGTGATCGATGCCCCCTCCGGCGGAGCTCCGGAACAGGCCCCAAGACGGGATCTCGTGGATACAGAAAGTTACGGCGATGGAATTAGGGTTTTTACTCCGTATCTGATCGTTTGGGGGTACGTAGGTATATATAGGAGGAAGGAGTACGCTGGTGGAGCAACAGGGGGCCCACGAGGGTGGAGGGCGCGTCTGGGGGGTAGGCGCGCCCCCCTACCTCGTGGCCTCCTCTTTTGTGTCTTGACGTAGGGTCCAAGTCTCCTGGGTCTTGTTCGTTGAGAAAATCACGTTCCCGAAGGTTTCAGTCCGTTTGGACTCCGTTTGATATTCCTTTTCTTCGAAACCCTAAAACAGGCAAAAAAATAGCAATTCTGGGATGGGCCTCCGGTTAATAGGTTAGTCCCAAAAATAATATAGAAGTGGATAATAAAGCCCAATAATGTCAAAACAGTAGATAATATAGCATGGAGCAATCAAAAATTATAGATACGTTGGAGACGTATCAAGCATCCCCAAGCTTAACCTGCTCGTCCTCGAGTAGGTAAATGATAAAAATAGAATTTTTGATGCGGAGTGCTACTTGGCATAATTTTAATGTAATTCTTCTTAATTGTGGTATGAATATTCAGATCGGAAAGATTCAAGATAAAAGTTTAATATTGACATAAAAATAATAATACTTCAAGCATACTAACAAAGTAATCATGTCTTCTCAAAATAGCATGCCCAAAGAAAGTTATCCCTACAAAATCATATAGTCTGGCTATGCTCCATCTTCACCACACAAAGTATTTAAATCATGCACAACCCCGATGACAAGCCAAGCAATTGGTACATACTTTTGGTGTTCTCAAACTTTTTCAATCTTCACGCAATACATGAGCGTGAGCCATGGATATAGCACTATAAGTGGAATAGAATGGTGGTTGTGGAGAAGACAAAAAGGGAGAAGATAGTCTCACATCAACTAGGCGTATCAACGAGCTATGGAGATGCCCATCAATAGATATCAATGTGAGTGAGTAGGGATTGCCATGCAACGGATGCACTAGAGCTATAAGTATATGAAAGCTTAATGTAACATCCCAAATTTTCAATTTGGAATGTTATACACTAGATCATATGCATATCATATTTTCTTGCATTTTGGTTGATCCTAGAACTTTCACGCAACTCAAGGACCCTCGGAGAGAGTTGGAGATTTCGTTATTTTCATATTTGAGAGTTCTCTCGAATTTTGAAAATAGGATCATTTGATTTATTTATTTTATCTTCAATAATTTTTTCGGTGTCAAAATATATGAGAGATGGAATAATATGACTTTCCCAAATTTAGGAAAAATGAAGATATAATAAATAGATCAATTTTGCTTTCCGGTGTTTATTTGCATTTTATTCGGATAGGGAAAAATGCGCGTTTTCAAAAATTGCATTTTAGGTCCGGAGAAAAGTTCATTTTGTTCGGCTCATTTTTAGGAGTCGGGTAAAAAAAATAAAAAAAATTTGAGCAGCGCCTTGGGCCAAAGGCCCAAGCCAAGCCACCTACCGCCGCGCTCCCAGGCGCCAGGCGCCGAGCCAGGAGCCGGTCGGCCGCCGCCGCCTCTTGCTAGGACCGAATCCTTTTAGGATTCTAGGGCGCCCCCTTGTCCCTTTTCCTTATTCCGTTTATTTTCTAGATCTTTCCTACTCCTATTCTAATTCCTTGTCCTTTACCCCAAGTAAACCCCTCCCCTCCCCAATATAAATACCCAAGCACCCCCCCCCCTCTCTAAACACATCAAATCAAAGCTCTCCTCCACACCACGCCTTGCACCGCCGCCGCGCCGCATCACACCGCGCCCTGCGTCACCGCCGCCGCGCCGCCTCACCCGCGCCGCCGCCCCACACCCCGCGCCGCCGCCGCACCTTGCGCCGCCACCCCACACCCGCGCCCCGCGCCGCCGCCGCACCTTCGCCGCCGCACCTTGCCCACGCCCGCCCTACGCCGACGCCGCCGGAGCCCTCACCGGAGACCTCGCAAGGTTGCCCCGCGCTACATCTATTCTTTTTCTCGGATCGTTTTCTTCTAATCGTTCCGATTCTTTTCTTCTCTAAACCGTTCCGGTTTTCTAGATCAGTTTTTCGATCGGTTTTTCTTCTCCGAAACCCTAGATCGGATTCGTTTTCTTCTCCGATTTAGTTGCCTTTGGACCGTTCGCCGGACCGTTCGTCCTAACGAACGTGATCACCGGATTCTTCTAGGTTAACGAACGTCCGTTCGTTTAACCGTTCTTCTTTTTCTTCTCGTCGGATTTATTCCGCGATCGCGATCTCAGATCCGATCTTCGTTCTAGTTTATCTTCTCGCTCGTTTATCGGAATCAGGTGATTCAAGCGCCTGGAGTTTCGTTTCGAAACCGCCGTTCCGTCTAATCAACTTAAACAAGTTTTTGCCCCGGTAAAATTTGACCTAGTTTCAACTTGCTAGAACCGAGCTGTTTTCTTCCGCCGTTTGTTTTTCGTTTCTTTGTTCGGTTCGTTCTTTCTTTGCAACCGGAGTTCTTAAGTTGAACTACCTGGTTCGATCTCTTGTTCGAGTTTTACCTGTGCATTAGATGAGTACTTATTGTATGCTTGTTGTTTGTCTGCGATAGATTACCCGGATTGCGCCGCTTGTTACTTCGAAACCCTAGGTCTCGCGGATCATCAGCAAGGCAAGTAACACTTTGATCATACCTTTTCTACAACCCATGTTTTATTGCATTAGATCAATCCTCACACATTGCATGATTAGGATCTAATTAAATTGTGGGATGGGAAGTAGATGAGGTAGTACCTATTACCTGTATTACTATGAAACCTTTGGGAGTTACTTCTACGTTTGCCTTATTATTATGCCATGCTATGCTAGTAGACGTGGATTGGGTGAGTGATATCCATGACAGATTGTGAGTTGGTTAATTTTAATGGTTTATCTAAGGTGGCAACCTAACACACATCTGGGTGGATTGAGGCACCTGATGTCTATCATGACTTGCCTGTTTTTTTTTGGACCGCCACCCAGGCTCAAAGGGATCATAAGATCTTTCATGCTAGAAACTTCCGTGTGCAGCCACAAGCCACTATGGGCTCTGGCATAGTTGACTAAGTTGTGCGAACTCTTACGGGGTGGACTAGCAGATGTAGGGGTTGTAGGTGGTACGGTCTACCCCACATGTAAGGTGCTAGCGCTTCTGAAAGACTGTGTCTCGGTCATCCGTCTTCTCAAACACCATGTAGTGCGAGAAACCAAACGGAGGCAATCGAGTCTTGTGGGGAAACGTGCGCAAACCTCTACAGAGTGTACAAACTAATCATGATTAGCCGTGCCCCCGGTTATGGACATCTTGAGTATCTAGTACTTGAATATCATTGTGAATCTCAACATGTTACTTCTAATTAATGTTCTTGGGTTTTAATTGTACTTTTAATTGGGATTGAGAATGCTGTCAACCATTCTCAATGTTTCACAACCACCATGATAGTTAAATAAATTTATTCCTTTGCAGTAGGGAAAAATTGTCTTTACGCAAAACTGTAACCATAGAGCTTTCCACCAGCCATATATGCATATAGTATAGCTGTTTCATTCCATTTCTCTCTATGTGTTACATTGCCAGCATATTCCATGTGCTGACCCGTTTTCGGGCTGCAACGTTAATGTTGCAGACTTTTCAGACGACGATTGAGGTGCGTTTAGGTCGTGGCCCTATACTCAGTGATGCCGCTGGAGTTGATGGACCCATTTGTCTTCCAAGTCTTCCGCTGTTATCGTTATTATATGGCCTTAAGCCATATTCATTGTAATAAGTTCTTTTTGAGCCATCGATGTAATAAGTGTGTGATTGCAACTCTGCTATAAAACCTCGATGTACTGTGTGGTGTCAGCATTACTGATCCAGGGATGACACCGTAGCACAGTAGGCGTGATCCATTCGGGTCAGGTCGCTACAGAGATGGTATCAGAGCACACGCTGACTGTAGGACACGACCACTAAGTTAAAGCCATAGATCACTATTCTCTCCTCATTTTCTAACTCCTCATCTTTTCTACTCTATTAGGATGACGAACGTGAAGATTAAGTACGCTCAACCGGATGAAGGCACACCATTTGGATTTCACCTGAAGGAAGTCACCAAGTACCTAAACATTGGATTACCAAGGTTCACGGGAACCTTCAACGCCACTCTGCCTGAAGAGGAGCGCTGGAAGATTCAAGCTCACATTCCGGGAAGGACATTCGCGCCAATCACGAAACCCATAGATAGTGTTTTCAATGCACCAACCTGGAGTTTGGGAAGGAGCATGGCCGCTCATATCACCATAGGACGCATTGGAGAAGTTTACCAAGAAGACCTCAAGGACACTATCTACCAGATTTGCGGACGCCGAGATGAACAATGGGAGTTAGTCAGCACCAAGAAGGATAGATCCATTGCAGCATTCATCCAGGAGTTAAACCAGCACATTCGACGCCACGAGAACCAGATGTGCAATGATATGATGGAGTTGAAGAATGCGAAGGCAAGGACCCTCGAGCTAGAAGGAGAACTGAAGTCTACACGCAAGGACTACATGGACGAGATCGTAGCTCTAGCAAGGCACAATAACGATCTTAAGCAGGAGATTGAAGAACTCAAGAGGAAGTTAGCATCCCAGGAGGAAGACGGGTACGTCGCATGTCCGGACAACTACATCATCATCGACGACACCGATTCGGATCTAAGTGAACCCGACTTTGAAGACGAAGCTGGAGCAGATATCATGGAGTCTTCCACCGGTTCAAATTTCTAGATGACCACCAAATAGTAGTAGTATTCCCCCATGTAAAACATTATAGTCGAGCACTTTTGCGATAGATAGACCGTTTGTAAGCCCTTGTTTGATTGATTGAAGTGATTTTGTGTGCATTTGCTCATGTGCATATGGGTAGTGTTTTCTCTTTAGACCCCTCTATTCTTAATTCTCGTCTTTTCTAAACCCTCAGATGCCTCCAAGATGTGATAATGGATTTCCACCGGAACTCACTCAGTTGATCCAGCAGCAGAATCAATTGATGCAGATGTTAGTTCAGAACCAACAGAACAACAACAACAACCCACCACCACCACCTGTTGACCACTTAGTCGTTTCCTTAGGCTAAATCCGCCGGTGTTTTCCAGTAGCACCGAGCCGATTGTAGCAGACGATTGGCTCCGCAAGATAGGAAGGGAGTTGACCACTACAGGATGCACGGATGGTGAGAAAGTGAAGTTTGCCGCACATCAACTAGACGGACCCGTAGCAGCATGGTGGGAGAATTTCACAGCCACTTACCCAGTTGACACTGTCACATGGGATCAGTTTCAGCAAGCTTTCCGCACTGCCCATGTTTCAGCAGGAGCTATGGCCATAAAGAAGCGTGAGTTTCGCAACTTACGCCAAGGAGGAAGGACTGTTGGCCAATATGTGGAGGAGTTTAGTAAGCTAGCCCGTTATGCCCCAGATGACGTTGCTACGGATGCAGCTAAGTAGGAGAAGTTTCTGGAAGGACTAAATGATGAACTAAGCATGAAGTTTATGGTAGCAAGTTTCAACAACTACCAGGAGTTGGTAGATCGTGCCATCATGATTGAAGGGAAGCAACAGCAGATGGAGAACCACAAGAGGAAGTATGGACATGGGAAGTATAACTCTGGAGCCCAGCAGAAGCCCCATTTTACCCCTAAACCGGGATTTCAGTTTCAGCATACCCATGGAGGAGGTAGCACGCACAACCATAATGGCCACAAGAATGGTAATGGGAATGGAGGAAGCAACGGCCAGAACCCGAACAACCCCATCAACCCCACCAGGAGAGACCTGAGTCAGTCACTGTTTCAAGTGTTCGAAGACCGACCATTATGCAATGAATGTCCTGAAGGCCAGAATGGAAATGGGCAATGGAAAGCTCTGGGAAAGAAGCCGAACCCTTTCATAGGGGACAGGTGAACCACGTTAATGTGGAGGAGATTGAAGATCCAGCCCGATGCAAGTAATCGGTAAGTTTTGGTTAAGTCATTTACGCACTCGTTCTTTTTGATACTGGTGCATCGCATTCATACATATCAAGGGGATTTGTGGAAAAGTATAGCCTGCCCACTAGGATTCTTAAAACACCTATGCTAGTAAGCTCGCCAGGAGCAGAATACATGGCCAGACAAGGATGTTTTCAAGTACCATTAAGTATAGGAAGGCATGTATTCCCAACGGATTTAATTATTCTGGAATCCCAAGGTCTGGATGTGATTCTTGGTATGGATTGGCTGTCGATGTATGGAGGAAACATCGATTGCGCTAGTAAGTCAATTTTGCTTACCACACCAGAAGGAAGAAGGATCAAAGTATGTATCCCGGCATGTGCCAAACAGGACACAAGTGAATTGCTTATCAGGAGTTGTGCAGGAGGAAGTACCAGTGGTAAAGGATTTTCCTGATGTATTTCCTGAGGAATTACCAGGCATGCCACCGGATAGAGACATTGAGTTTTTGATTGAGTTATTGCCAGGTACAGGCCCAATATCGAAGCGACCGTACCGGATGCCAGCAAAGGATTTGGTGGAAATTAAGAATCAGATTAAGGAGTTATTGGATAAAGGTTACATTCGCCCAAGTTCTTCACCTTGGGGATCACCCGTACTTCTAGTGGAAAAGAAGGATGGATCATTAAGGATGGTTGTAGATTATCGGGGATTGAATGAAGTAACCATCAAGAACAATAGTACCCACTGCCAATGATTATGATCTGTTTGATCGATTGCAAGGAGCTAAAGTGTTTTCCAAGATCGATTTGCGATCAGGGTACCATCAGTTGAAGATTCGAGAGCAGGACATACCTAAGACAGCATTCACCACAAGATATGGACTGTATGAGTATACCGTTATGTCATTTGGATTGACTAACGCACCTGCCTATTTTATGAACCTGATGAACAAAGTGTTTATGGAGTTTTTGGATAAGTTCGTCGTAGTGTTCATTGATGACATCCTAGTTTATTCAAAGAATGAAGAGGAGCATAAGGAACATTTGCGTTTGGTTTTGGAGAAATTAAGGGAACATCAGTTATATGCCAAATTCAGCAAATGTGAGTTTTGGTTGAAGGAAGTTGGATTCCTCGGACACGTTATATCCGGAGAAGGTATAGCAGTTGACCCCACAAAGGTTGAGACCGTAACCGAATGGGAAGCACCAACAACAGTTGGAGAGATCCGGAGTTTTCTTGGACTCGCAGGATACTACCGGAGATTTATTGAGAATTTCTCAAGATAATTGCGAAGCCTATGACGGAGTTGTTGAAGAAGGATACTAAGTTCAAATGGACTGAGGAGTGTGAGGCTAGTTTCCAGGAGTTGAAGAAACGTTTGGTTACCTCACCGGTATTGATTTTGCCAGATCAGACCAAGGATTATGAGGTGTATTGCGACGCTTCACGTCGAGGACTTGGAGCAGTGCTTATGCAGGAAGGGAGAGTTGTTTCGTATGCTTCACGACAACTGAAGCCTCATGAGTTGAATTATGCCACGCATGATTTGGAGTTAGCAGCCGTAGTGCATGCATTGAAAACGTGGAGACATTTCCTCATTGGAAATCATTGTGAGGTGTACACGGATCACAAGAGTTTGAAGTACATTTTCACGCAGAAGGAGTTGAACCTCTCGACAAAGGAGATGGTTGGAGCTCATCAAGGATTATGACATGAGATTGCATTACCATCCCGGAAAAGGCTAATTGTAGCCTAGCTTGACTGCATTGCGGTAAGAGCCATGTCAATTCTACCCTAGTGACGGAAAATATCATGCGATGGGAGCGCATATACTAGGCAGAGACCTGGTTGTGAACTTGGAAGCTTACGAGACTTATGTATCCTCCGCATAGGCTTAGTGTGGCCACGGTGCAGCACTCTTCCTGGATGATCCAGTCGAGATTTGGCGGGTACAATATGATAGCGAGTAAGATCAGAGAAGCCAGTAAATCTGGACTTAGAGGAGATTGCTTGCTATGAAAGGAGCATGACACTTAGCGAAAGGATATAAGCAAACGTGAGGTTTCAATTCCTGTAGGTATTGAGCACACGATGACCCCTAATGGTTTGCAGGAGCGTGTTCTCTATGTGCCCAATGGTATCCGTGACGATCAGTGCACGTCTGATTTTTGCTCAAAAGAGTGCACATAAGTATCACCAATTCGATTCGACCCAGGGATAGCCAAGATGTAGTCTGATTTGAAGGAAAACATCATGGTGGCCATGGTATTGTGGAACCGGAAATTGAAGTGACCTGAACTATTATTCACAACCCTGTCTGCTTGTTCGTGAAACATCATGATTACGTAGATATTGTGCACTGTTATGTCAGCCAAGCAAGACGTAATAAGCAGACTACACTCAAAAAGCAGTGAGGCTTGCTCATCAGACCACACTCGCCGTAAGAGATACCCCGAATGTGAAATGGTGGAAGAGAGGGCAGGGCGATTTATATCAGCAGGCTACCCAGGCTCTTAACGGCAGATGCACTCTAGATCACTGCGATATAGCTCTTGAGTGGCGTTAGAACGCAAGGTTAGCACATTCTCCATTCCACTTATCCGTATCTAGCTGTTACAACAGATGCTAAGTTGTGCGAAAGAGCTACGGAATAGCAATCTCGTAGAGTTCCGCATGGAGTGTCCGAGATTATCGTATCAGTATAGTAGGCGACCCAATTTAACCTCACAGTTTGACACTAGTCTGTATTGAGACTGAGGAAACAGACTAGAGTTTCAGCGACAGCTGCGGTTCACATCCTTGCAGAGCAGGCATGACTGGATCCGAGTAGGAGTCAGCCCGTTCAGGTCATTGGAAGATACATGTCAGGTAGAGCATTGTGCTATCTAGATAGGGCTTAGAGTGGAGCAGAAACTTACTCCTGTATGCGCGAGTTCTATTTAGTATACAACCAGTTACCAAAACGCAGTTGAAGATGCCCGTTCGAGAGCTCTTGTATACCACGCGTGGAATGAGCGGTGCAGGCCCAGATACTTCACTCATGGAACGATAGTTGGTATGACCGCTCCAATCTCTCTATTGGACCACGTATTTGGAGTCATAAACGCGTTGACACGGTAGGGTGTTAACGAATCTGATTTCGCTGTATCAGGAGCTGCGAAGGGAGCCCAGAGTCGCAGGCAGAGAGAGGCTGAGGGGCAGATTCTGAGAGACGCAGGAGTAGGTACGGATTGTACGAAAACCGCGACGACATCAGTGTTTGTCTACCTTCGAGTATCCGCGGGCTCGTGCGAGAGCTTAACGCGTTGGATATATAAGAGAAAAGATCATGAGCAGCGCGTCCGAGTCTAACGTTAGCGAGGCCACAGTGGTTCAAGGAGTGGCGTGGATAGAGCGTTGATGGTGACGAGAGTCGTTTATATATTTGGTATGATACCATTGGTATGAGGTACTTTTAGGTAGTTCATGTGTATAACCTTTCGCATCATTCTCAGACTGAAGAAATGTCACCGCCGAGATTGTGCGTGAGAGGCGGATAATCGAGACTCTAGCAAGTGCCGAGTCACTGAGCAAGTCGTCTCGCGAGGTTAGAAGATGCACCATATATCATAGTGTACGAGTACGAGCAGGCAGTGCAAGATGCGAGCGGATTGTTGCAAGTAAGAGTTACTGCGAGATCAGTGCAAGGATAATGAGAGGGGGTGCTACCAGTTAATGCGAGTAAGTACATCTAACGTGAACCATAATGCCACTCAGTGAAGGATGAACAGACACCAGCCTGGGAGAGAGCAAGAATGAAGATTCACTTGCTACATAATAACCACCCTACCATGCTAGCAATGTGCTAGCTCATACAAACGGCCTCCTGAATCCTCATCGAGGGGCACGAGATTCATAGTCGTTAATGCTGAGGGGTTAGATGGTTGTTTAAACATCGGGGGATAACTACAATTATCATACTTTGAGGAATCTGGTAGTAGGTCATCTAGAAACATTTCTGAGAACCGGTGCCAGTACATGCACCTATGAATATCTATCTCATGCACTTCGTTCTCGCATATAGTCGGGTTCACGGTGGTATTATAGATCGCTTAGATAGATTTCACTCATGCAACTGCAAGGTATCGCTCTGCGAAGAGAGGTTGGCGATTTCGTTATTTTCATATCAGAGATGTTCTCGCGACGTACTCGCGATTTGAACTACTAGCGCTCCATGGATGTGTTTATTTTGTCTACTTACTTCTTCATTGCGAGTATAATTCTATATGCCAGGTGTCTAAAACTATAGCTTAGAGTATCGAGGTCCTTATAGATTAGTGACTCTTCGCTAAGAAGTCTTAGGAGTACAAATCAGATCCAGTAAGTATGATCAATGCATTGACAGTGTAAGACTTAGTTAGTACTTGCCTTCATTATCACGCAATCGTACTGTATTCCTTTGCCGTTGCAGCATGTTCCGTGCTGATTTGACTCTATGCTACCATATTCATTGCATTATTTATGGTTCCTCGGTGGATCATGGGAAAGTAAGTGCGTCGGTGTTTTCTAAAAACATTGCCATGTGTATTTGAAAGTAGCGAATGGACTCTATCGGAGGCATTAACTGGTATGTCTTGTCAATCTAACTTCCGTCTCGGAGTTGTTCATCTCGGCGTCCGGCAATCAACTTTCTAGTGAGTATCAGTGTCGCGAATAATTGTACTTTAGGTATCTTCTTTGAAATATGAATCTTACTGGCCAACGTATCCGTTCCTTTAGTAGTCCGTGCTTATGGGCTGCATGTCTCCTGTAAATTCGTTGATTCATGTCTACAGCTAGGATTAGAACCATTGATAAAACACTATCTATGGGCTTCGTGATTGGCGCGAATGTTCTTCCCGGAACGTGAGCTTGAATCTTCCAGCGCCTCCTCTTCAGGCAGAGTGGCGTTGAAGGTTCCCGTGAAGCTTGGTAATCCAATGTTCAGGTACTTGGTGACTTCCTTCAGGTGAAATCCAAATGGTGTGCCTTCATCCGGTTGAGCGTACTTAATCTTCGCGTGCGTCATCCTAAAGAGTAGAAAAGATGAGGAGTTAGAAAATGAGAAGAGAAGGGTGATCTATGGCTTTAACTTAGTGGTCGTGTCCTACAGTCAGCGTGTGCTCTGATACCATCTCTGTAGCGACCGGCTGACCCGAATGGATCACGTCTACTGTGCTACGGTGTCATCCCTGGATCAGTAATGCTGACACCACACAGTACATCGGTTTTATTTTCTAGATCTTTCCTACTCCTATTCTAATTCCTTGTCCTCTACCCCAAGTAAACCCCTCCCCTCCCCAATATAAATACCCAAGCACCCCCCCTCTAAACACATCAAATCAAAGCCCTCACTCCACCACCGCGCCGACACCGCCGATTTATAGCAGAGTAGCAATCACACACTTATTACATCGAGTGTCTCAAAAGAGAACTTATTACAATAAATATGGCTTAAGGCCATCTAATAACGATAACAGCGGAAGGCTTGGAAGATAAGTGAGTCCATCAACTCCAACGGCATCACTGAGTATAGAACCACGACCTAAAAACTCCTTAATCGTCGTCTGAAAAGTCTGCAACATTAACGTTGCAGCCCGAAACGGGTCAGCACATGGAATATGCTGGCAAAGTAACACATAGAGAGTAATGGAATGAAACAGCTACTATATGCATATTTGGCTGGTGGAAAGCTCTATGGTTACAGTTTTGCCAGTAAAGGAATTTTTTCCCTACTGCAAAGGAATAAATTTTATTTACTATCATGGTGGTTGTGAAACATTGAGAATGGTTGACAGCATTCTCAATCCCAATTAAAATAATTAAAACCCAATCAACATTAATTAGAAGTAACATGTTGAGATCACAATGATATTCAAGTACTAGATACTCAAGTTGTCCATAACCGGGGACACGGCTAATCATGATTAGTTTTGCACTTACCGCCTGCGCACCTTGCCTCCACCGTGCCTTGCTCTCTACGCCGAGCGTCCGCGGAGCCGCCTCATCCTGGTAGACCTCGCCTCAAGGTTTGCCTCTCGCGTCTTATATTTCTATTCTTTTTCCTCGATCGGGTTTTTCTTGTAATTTCGTACTCCTGGCCGGAGCCCTCGGTTAGTGTCCATAGCCCCGCGCTACATCTATTCTTTTTCTCGGATCGTTTTCTTCTAATCGTTCCGATTCTTTTCTTCTCTAAACCGTTCCGGTTTTCTAGATCAGTTTTTCGATCGGTTTTCTTCTCCGAAACCCTAGATCGGATTCGTTTTCTTCTCCGATTTAGTTGCCTTTGGACCGTTCGCCGGACCGTTCGTCCTAACGAACGTGATCACCGGATTCTTCTAGGTTAACGAACGTCCGTTCGTTTAACCGTTCTTCTTTTTCTTTTCGTCGGATTTATTCCGCGATCGCGATCTCAGATCCGATCTTCTTCCTAGTCTATCTTTTCGCTCGTTTATCGGAATCAGGTGATTCAAGCGCCTGGAGTTTCGTCTCGAAACCGCCGTTCCGTCTAATCAACTTGAACAAGCTTTTGTTACAGTAAAATTTTGACCTAGATTCAACTTGCTAGAACCGAGTTGTTTTCTTCCGCCGTTTGTTTTTCGTTCTTTCTTTGCAACCGGAGTTCTTAAGTTGAACTACCTGGTTCGTTCTCTTGTTCGAGTTTTACCTGTGCATTAGATGAGTACTTATTGTATGCTTGTTGTTTGTCTGCGATAGATTACCCGGATTGCGCCGCTTGTTACTTCGAAACCCTAGGACTCGCGGATCATCAGCAAGGCAAGTAACACTTTGATCATACCTTTTCTACAACCCATGTTTTATTGCATTAGATCAATCCTCACACATTGCATGATTAGGATCTAATTAAATTGTGGGATGGGAAGTAGATGAGGTAGTACCTATTACCTGTATTATTATGAAACCTTTGGGAGTTACTCTACGTTTGCTTATTATTATGCCATGCTATGCTAGTAGACGTGGATTGGGTGAGTGATATCCATGACAGATGTGAGATTGATAATTTTAATGGTTTATCTAAGGTGGCAACCTAACACACATCTGGGTGGATTGAGGCACCTGATGTCTATCAGGACTTGCCTGTTTTTTTTGGACCGCCACCCAGGCTCAAAGGGATCATAAGATAATTCATGCTAGAAACTTCCGTGTGCAGCCACATGCTACTATGGGCTCTAGCATAGTTGACTAAGTTGTGCGAACTCTTACGGGGTGGACTAGCAGATGTAGGGGATGTAGGTGTACCGGTCTACCCCACATGTAAGGTGCTAGTGCTTCTGAAAGACTATGTCTCGGTCATCCGTTTCTCAAACACCATGTAGTGCGAGAAAACAAACGGAGGCGATCGAGTCATGTGGGGAAAAGTGCGCAAACCTCTGCAGAGTAACAAACTAATCATGATTAGCCGTGTCCCCGGTTATGGACAACTTGAGTATCTAGTACTTGAATATCATTGTGAATCTCAACATGTTACTTCTAATTAATGTTATTGGGTTTTAATTATTTTTAATTGGGATTGAGAATGCTGTCAACCATTCTCAATTGTTTCACAACCACCATGATAGTTAAATAAAATTTATTCCTTTGCAGTAGGGAAAAACTGGCTTTACGCAAAACTGTAACCATAGAACTTTCCACCAGCCATATATGCATATAGTATAGCTGTTTCATTCCATTACTCTCTATGTGTTACTTTGCCAGCATATTCCATGTGCTGACCCGTTTTCGGGCTGCAACGTTAATGTTGCAGACTTTTCAGACGATGATTGAGGTGTTTTAGGTCGTGGTTCTATACTCAGTGATGCCGCTGGAGTTGATGGACCCATTTATCTTCCAAGTCTTCCGCTGTTATCTTTAAAATATGGCCTTAAGCCATATTTATTGTAATAAGTTCTTTTTGAGCCATCGATGTAATAAGTGTGTGATTGCAACTCTGCTATAAAACCTCGATGTACTGTGTGGTGTCAGCATTACTGATCCAGGGATGGCACCGTAGCACAGTAGACGTGATCCATTCGGGTCAGGTCGCTACACTTAACAAAAGAAACTAAGTGGGTGTGCATCCAACTTGCTTGCTCACGAAGACCTAGGGCATTTTGAGGAAGCCCGTCATTGGAATATACAAGCCAAGTTCTATAATGAAAAATTCCCACTAGTATATGAAAGTGATAACATAGGAGACTCTCTATCATGAATATCATGGTGCTACTTTGAAGCACAAGTGTGGTAAAAGGATAGTAACATTGTCCCTTCTCTCTTTTTTTCTAATTTTTTTATTTGGGCCTTTTCTCCCTTTTTTATGGCATCTTTTCTTTCTCTCCTTTTTTCATTTTTCGTCCGGAGTCTCATCCCGACTTGTGGGGGAATCATAGTATCCATCATTCTTTCCTCACTGGGACAATGCTCTAATAATGATGATCATCACACTTTTATTTTTCTTACAACTCGATACTTAGAACAAAATATGACTCTATATGAATGCCTCCAGAGGTGTACCGGGATGTGCAATGAATCAAGAGTGACACGTATGAAAGAATTATGAATGGTGGCTTTGCCACAAATACGATGTCAACTACATGATCATGCTAAGCAATATGACAATGATGGAGTGTGTCATAAAAACGGAATGGTGGAAAGTTGCATGGCAATATATCTCGGAATGGCTATGGAAATGCCATAATAGGTAGGTATGGTGGCTGTTTTGAGGAAGGTATATGGTAGGTGTATGATACCGGCAAAAGTTGTGCGGTATTAGAGAGGCTAGCAAAGGTGGAAGGGTGAGAAAAGTGTGTATAATCCATGGACTCAACATTAGTCATAAAGAACTCATATACTTATTGCAAAAATCTACAAGTTATCAAAGCAAAGTATTACGCGCATGCTCCTAGGGGGATAGATTGGTAGGAAAAGACCATCGCTCGTCCCCGACCGCCACTCATAAGGAAGACAATCAAAAAATAAATCATGCTCCAACTTCATCACATAACGGTTCACCATACGTGCATGCTACGGGAATCACAAAATTTAACACAAGTATTTCTCAAATTCACAACTACTCAACTAGAATAAGTCTAATATCACCATCTTCATATCTCAAAACAATTATCAAGCATCAAACTTCTCATGGCATTCAACACACTGATAAGGAAGTTCTTTTACTATTCTTGAATTCCAAGCATATTAGGATTATTTAAGCAAATTACCATGCTATTTAATACTCTCAAAATAATCTAAGTGAAGCATGAGAGACCAATAGTTTCTATAAAACAAATCCACCACCGTGCTCTAAAAGATATAAGTGAAGTACTAGAGCAAAACTATATAACTCAAATGATATAAGCGAAGCACATAGAGTATTCTAACAAATTCCAAATCATGTATGGCTCTCTCAAAAGGTGTGTACAGAAAGTATGATTGTGGTAAACTAAAAAGTAAAGACTCAAATCATACAAGACGCTCCAAGAAAAACACATATCATGTGGCGAATAAAAATATAGCTCCAAGTAAAGTTACCGATAGAAGTAGACGAAAGAGGGGATGCCTTCCGGGGCATCCCCAAGCTTTGGCTTTTAGGTGTCCTTAGATTATCTTGCGGGTTACATGGGCATACCCAAGCTTAGTATCTGCCACTCCTTGTTCCATAATCCATCAAATCTTTACCCAAAACTTGAAAACTTCACAACACAAAACTCAAAGTAGAAAATCTCGTGAGCTCCGTTAGCGAAAGAAAACAAAAGACCACTTCAAGGTACTGTAATGAACTCATTATTTATTTATATTGGTGTTAAAACTACTGTATTACAACTTCTCTATGGTTTATAAACTATTTTACTAGCCATAGATTCATCAAAATAAGCAAACAACACACGAAAAACAGAATCTGTCAAAAACAGAACAGTCTGTAGTAATCTGTAGCTAGCCCACGATCTGGAACCCCAAAAATTCTAAAATAAATTTCTTGACGTGAGGAATTTATATATTAATCATCTGAAAAAATAATTAACTAAATATCACTTTCCAAATAAAAATTGCAGCAGTTCTCGTGAGCGCTAAAGTTTCTGTTTTTTACAGCAAGTATAACAAGACTTTCCCCAAGTCTTCCCAACGGTTCTACTTGGCACAAACACTAATTAAACACAAAAAACACAACCAAAATAGAGGATAGATAAATTATTTATTACTAAATAGGAGCAAAAAGCAAGGAATAAAAATAAAATTGGGTTGCCTCCCAACAAGTGCTATCGTTTAACGCCCCTAGCTAGGCATAACAAACAAGGATAGATCTAGGTATTGCCATCTTTGGTAGGCAATCCATAAGTGGCTCTCATAATAGATTCATAAGGTAATTTAATTTTATTTCTAGGAAAGTGTTCCATGCCTTTCCTTATTGGAAATTGGAATCTAATATTTCCTTCCTTCATATCAATAATTGCACCAATCGTTCTAAGGAAAGGTCTACCAAGAATAATAGGACATGAAGGATTGCAATCTATGTCAAGAACAATAAAATCTACGGGCACATAATTCCTATTTGCAACAATAAGAACATCATTAATTCTTCCCCTAGGTTTCTTAATAGTGCAATCCGCAAGGTGCAAGTTTAGAGAGCAATCATCAAAATCACGGAAACCTACAAATCACACAAAGTCTTTGGAATCATGGAAACACTAGCACCCAAATCACATAAAGCATAGCATTCATGATCTTTAATTTTAATTTTAATAGTTGGTTCCCACTCATCATAGATTTTTCTAGGGATAGAAACTTCCAATTCAAGTTTTTCCTCATAAGATTGCATCAAGGCATCAACGATATGTTTAGTAAACGCTTTATTTTGACTATAAGCATGAGGAGAATTTAGCACGGATTGCAACAAGGAAATACAATCAATCAAAGAGCAATTTTCATAGTTAAATTCCTTGAAATCCATAATAGTGGGTTTAGCAACATCTAGGGTTTTAATTTCTTCAATCCCACTTTTATCAATTTTAGCATCAGGATAAAAAAATTCCGAATTCTTGGAACGCCTTCTAGGTAAAGGTGGATCATATTCAGTCCCATCATTATCAAGATTCATATTGCAAAACAAAGATTTAATAGGGGACACATCAATAACTTTTAGATCTTAATATTTATTTTCATAACAATCTGGTTTAGCGGCCATCCTATTAACTAAGGTAGCCTGCCTATCCGAAATTTCAGCAGTCAATTTCTCAAGATGAGCAATCTGGGATCTTAAACCATCGAATTCTTTAGACATATCATCAAGCTCTTTATTCATAAAACTCATAAAACTTTTCTGTTCCTTAAGCTCGTTTCTGAAGAAACTATTATGTTCAAATTGCAAAACCATAAAACTCCTGACATTGCTTTCGATCTCTTCTAACCTTTTAAGGTGAAGATCACCAAATTTAGGTAGAGCCATAGTGACAAACAAGCAAACTAACACACAAGCAAACAAAAAGCAAGCGGGCAAAAAGAGGCAAATAGAGAAAGAGAGGGAGGATAGAGAGAGGGCGAATAAAACGGCAAGGGTGAAGTGGGGGAGAGGAAAACGAGGGGCAAATGGCAAATAATGTAATGCGGGAGATAAGGGTATGGGATGGGTACTTGGTATATTGACTTTTGCGTAGACCTCCCCGGCAACGGCGCCAGAAATCCTTCTTGCTACCTCTTGAGCACTGCGTTGGTTTTTCCCGAAGAGGAAGGGATGATGCAGCAAAGTAGCGTAAGTATTTCCCTCAGTTTTTGAGAACCAAGGTATCAATCCAGTAGGAGGCTACGCGCCAGTCCCTCGTACATGCACAAAACAAATAAATCCTCGCAACCAACGCGATAAGGGGTTGTCAATCCCTACACGGCCACTTACGAGAGTGAGATCTGATAGATATGATAAGATAATATTTTTGGTATTTTTATGATAAAGATGCAAAGTAAAATAAAAGCTAAGTGAAAGCAGAGGAAATAACTAAGTATTGGGAGATTAATATGATGAAGATAGACACGGGGGCCATAGGTTTCACTAGTGGCTTCTCTCGAGAGCATAAGTATTCTACGGTGGGTGAACAAATTACTGTTGAGCAATTGACAGAATTGAGCATAGTTATGAGAATATCTAGGTATGATCATGTATATAGGCATCATGTCCGAGACAAGTAGACCGACTCCTGCCTGCATCTACTATTATTACTCCACTCATCGACCGCTATCCAGTATGCATCTAGAGTATTAAGTTAATGAAAATAGAGTAACGCCTTAAGCAAGATGACATGATGTAGAGGGATAAACTCATGCAATATGAAGAAAATCCCATCTTGTTATCCTCAATGGCAACAATACAATACGTGCCTTGCTGCCCCTACTGTCACTGGGAAAGGACACCGCACGATTGAACCCAAAGCTAAGCACTTCTCCCATTGCAAGAAAGATCAATCTAGTAGGCCAAAACAAACTGATAATTCGAAGAGACTTGCAAAGATAACCAATCATACATAAAAGAATTCAGAGAAGATTCAAATATTGTTCATAGATAGACTTGATCATAAACCCACAATTCATCGGTCTCAACAAACACACCGCAAAAAGAAGATTACATCGAATAGTTCTCCACAAGAGAGGGGGAGAACATTGTATTGAGATCCAAAAAGAGAGAAGAAGCCATCTAGCTACTAACTGTGGACCCGTAGGTCTGAGGTAAACTACTCACACTTCATTGGAGGGGCTATGGTGTTGATGTAGAAGCCCTCCGTGATCGATGCCCCCTCCGGCGGAGCTCCGGAACAGGCCCCAAGATGGGATCTCGTGGATACAGAAAGTTACTGCAGAGGAATTAGGGTTTTTTTCTCCGTATCTGATCGTTTGGGGGTACGTAGGTATATATAGGAGGAAGGAGTACGTCGGTGGAGCAACAAGGGGTCCACGAGGGTGGAGGGCACGCCTGGGGGGTAGGCGCGCCCCCCTACCTTGTGGCCTCCTCTTTTGTGTCTTGACGTAGGGTCCAAGTCTCCTGGGTCTTGTTCGTTGAGAAAATCATGTTGCCGAAGGTTTCATTCCGTTTGGACTCCGTTTAATATTCCTTTTCTTCGAAACCCTAAAACAGGCAAAAAACAACAATTCTGGGCTGGGCCTCCGGTTAATAGGTTAGTCCCAAAAATAATATAGAAGTGGTTAATAAAGCCCAATAGTGTCCAAAACAGTAGATGATATAGCATGGAGCAATCAAAAATTATAGATAAGTTGGAGACGTATCAGTCACTGGCGACGAGGAGACGATCCGGAGACCCGAGACGGCAGAGCAGGACACGCGCGGGATGGAGGGTTTTGAAGAAATTTCCAAAATCTCACCCGTGGGTATATATATATATCTTGACCCTATCGGTGTGACCGAGTGGAAAAGCTTGGTGGCACCGAGATGCAGAATGGCAAGCTATTACTGCAACTCGGTGTGATCGAAAAGTTCAAATCGGTTGCACCGAGATTGAAAACCTAGATTAACTCAGTGAACTCGGTGTGACCGAAGTGGATGGATCGGTTAGACCAAAATGCAGAGAGAGGTTTTGGAAGTTTAAGTCTATGACAAATCGGGGACTCCGAGTGCTCCTCACACAGAGTGGTTCGAACCTGAGTTGATCAAACTTTGTGATGTAGCGTGAATAGAGTTTGAGACAAGAAAAGCATAGATAGCTAGAGGAGGTTCTTAGGCATTCTTGTCCATCCACTTGGCAAAAGATCCAAACAATCAAAGCAACAAGTGGATGTCCTTGAATGATTAAAATATGCAATCAACATGCTCACACAATAAAATGGGAAATTAAATATGTGACAAAGCATGCACAAGCACTCTAGCATCTATCAAGCAATTGGCGATGACTAGGTCATCTATATATGAGTATATTAACTTAGGAGTTAAATGATAACATTTGATCATAGGTCATACTCATCGTTTAAGAACAAGTGGGGTTGCCACTTTTACATAAAGCATTGTTGTGTTCACACCATTAGAGTTTCTTTAGCTTAATTGATTAGAGTAAAGCTCCCCCTAGATGTGATAGCCCCCCTAAGAGGGATGAACTAACCTTGGGTTTTGTCGATGATGCCTTCATGTAGATGTTGAAGATGTGGATGCTCAATGTTGATGTAGATCATTTGGAGCAATCCATTGGAGTGAGTTGCACTTTCAATACCTACACTGGTTAGTCCTACAAGGAACAAACAAGGATATCCATAGACATAGAGTGATATGCACACAATATGATGTCCATGAAAGCATTAGGTTACCTTGTCCCTTGTCTTACCAACAAGAGGGTTTATGACTCCTTGAACTAGTGCAAGATGTGGAAGTTGTTTGCACTTGTCCTCGCCAAAATAATATGAGTGAAGTATGTTGGCGGATTCACCCTCAAGAACTCTCTAGTTCTTCTTCTTCGGGATCCACATCATCTTGATGGTAATCCTTGGAGTTGTAGTTATACTTGATGAAGTAGAAATTGATGTGGTCGTGGGAACCCACTTGACCAAGGCCTTAGGAGCTTCTTCAAATGCATCAATCTCCTCTTGAACCTTGTCCTTGCCCTTTTGCTTGTGGTCTTCTGGTGGAAGATCATCGTGAGCTTGTGTCCCTTGGAAAGAAGTAGGATCATACTTCTCTTGTTGAGGAAAAAACTTCGTCTTGGGGTATTGATCTTCATCCCACTCAACTCCATTGGCATTGAACTTTCGTTCAAAACCAATACCTTGATTCTTTCGGTGCCTTCCTTGCTTGCGTACAATTTCCTCAAATTGCTTAATCCCGGCAAGGCTCTTGTAAACACCTTTCTCTATAATTCCCTTAAATAAGCTATTTTCTTGCTCAAGTATAACTTGGCTAAGAGAATCGTTAGTGGAATCAAGAGAACTACGAGAAGCAACAATATTGGATTTAACATGATTATTGTTACTACTAGAAGAAGAATCTTTCTTACTCTTGTTGCTAGATTTTACTTGTGGCATATAAGTAGACGAGAATAAATGCTTGGCAATGTAAGAAGAACTTTTCTTGTGAAGATCATCATTGATTGCTTTTAAGAAACCATGGTCTTGCTCAAGGTTGAGCTTTTCAAAGCATAGCTTCTCATGAGTCTTTAAAAGCTCTCGATGATTTTCCAAGGTAGTTTCATGAGCTAACTTAAGAGTGTTTAGTTCTCTAGTTAGACGCTCAATCTCCTTCTTATCATTATCATTCATTTTATCTTGATTAGCATGATTGATAGCAATTTCATCATAGTTTTCATCACTAGAGTTGTCAACAAGTAAATCATCATCACCTAGCAAATCATCTTCATCACTATTGAAATCAACATACTCGGGGTGTGATACCTTTGGGCCTTTAGCCATGAAGCATATTCCAATTCCTTCATTTGGTGAGTCAAATATGTCGTAGGAGTTGGTTGACACAAGTGCTAGACCGACAACACCTTCATCTTGAGAGTATATTCGGAGTCGAAGTGATAACTTCTCTCGGAGTGATTGTCGGAGTCGGAGTCAGATACCCATTCACCAACATGAGCTTGATGTCTTCGTTTTGTGTAGCTCCTTGATGACTTGACCTTCCTTTCCGAATCCTTGCTTCTCCGAGATGTTCTACGTTCATAATGATCATCTCTACTCTTTCTTTCTCTTGGTGGTGATTCTTCTCTTCTACTTCTCCTTTTGGGTGAATCTTCTCTTCGTTTGTAGGGAGTCGTACACTCATTGGAGTAGTGTCCGGGTCTTCCACAATTGTAGCAATTACGTTCACGACTCGAAGATCTTTTGTCATTGTAGGACCTTGACTTGGAACTTCTTTCCTTGCTTCTACTCTTGTAGAACTTGTTGAAGTTCTTCATTAGGCTCAATTCCTCATTGAAGGTTTGTTTCTCACTTGATGATGTAGGAGCATCACATGAGGCCTTGTAAGCACCACTTGACTTGTTGTGAAGCTCTTCCTTATCCTTGAGTGACATCTCATGAGCAACAATTCTTCCAATGACTTCCGTTGGCTTGAGATCTTTGTAGTTGGGCATCATTTGGATCAATGTGCACACAGTATCATATTTTCCCTCCAAGGCTCTTAGAATCTTCTTGATGATGAATCTATCGGTCATCTCTTCACTTCCTAAGCCGGCAATCTCATTTGTGATGAGAGAAAGCCTAGAGTACATTTCAGCGACACCTTCACCATCCTTCATTTTGCACTTGTCAAGTTGACTTTGAAGCGCATCCAATTCGGATTCCTTGACGGAGTCGGTACCCTCATACATATCAATCAAAGTATCCCAAATTTCCTTTCCATTCTCAAGACGGTTGATTTTGTTGAATTCTTCAGGGCACAATCCGTTGAATAGGATATCGCAAGCTTGAGCATTCTATTGCAGCATCTTCAACTCTTCCGCGCTAGCTTCACGGTTCGGTTCTCTCCCATCAAAGAATTCACCTTGCAAGCCAATACACACAATAGCCCAAACGGCAGGGTTATGTCCAAGAATATGCATTTTTCATCTTATGCTTCCAACTAGCTAAATTAGTACCATCAAAGTAAGGACCTCTACGTTGGTAATTTCCCTCGCTAGACGTCATACTCTCCTAGGTTGTGACACCAAGGCTATGATCACCAAAAGCTATGGAAATCAAGGCAAATGGAGACCAAAGCTCTGATACCACTTGTAGGATCGAAAGTATGTCTAGAGGGGGTGATTAGACTACTTGACCAAATAAAAATCTAGTCTTTTCCCAATTTTAAGTCTTGGCAGATTTTAGCAACTAAGAACAAGTCAAGCAATCAACCTACACATGTAAGTCTAAGAATATAGCAGCGGAACGTAAAACATTGCATATGAAGGTAAAGGGGGGAGTTTGGAGGGACCAAACGCAATGTAGACACGGAGATTTTTGGCGTGGTTCCGATAGGTGGTGCTATCGTACATCCACGTTGATGGGGACTTCAACCCACGAAGGGTAACAGTTATGCGAGTCCACGGAGGGCTCCACCCACGAAGGGTCCATGAACAAGCAACCTTGTCTATCCCACCATGGTCATCACCCACGAAGGGATTGCCTCACTACGGTAGATCTTCATGAAGTAGGCGATCTCCTTGCCTGTAATGCCCCGGATACAACTTTCCATATTTGTAACTCTGTCTCTTGCCTTTTCCGGAGATGCGATATGAGATTCTCTCATGGTTGGGTTTTGTCTTCGTTCTGCTTTTGCCCATGTCATGCATTTCATATCATGTCATCACGTGCATCGCATTTGCATACGTGTTCGTCTCATGCATCCGAGCATTTTCCCCGTTGTCCGTTTCTCAATCTGACACTCCTGTGTCCTCCGGCGCCCCCTTTTGTCTCTTTTCGTGTGTGGGTGTTAAACTTTCTCCGAATGGAACAATATTTGCCAAGCGGCCTTGGTACACCACCGGTAGACCGCTTGTCAAGTTTCGTGCCATTTGGAGTCCGTTTGATACTCCAAAGGTTAACCGGGGAACCGTAAAGGCCTCGTGTGTGTTGCAGCCCAACACCCCTCCAAGTCAGCCCACAAACCCATCAAAACCCGCTCCATCCTCTCGGCCATTCGATCACGATCGCGTGGCCACCTATAAATTGATCCCTTCCCCCCGAAATACCACAGTCCAAAAACCCTAAAAATTCCCCTCCGCGTCGCCGGACACGTCCGGACGACGCCGAACGAAATCGCGCCGTCGCGTCCGGCCAACCACATGATGCCACGTGGCGCTCCACCGCCTCCACCGCCGCCGGCCGGCCAGGCCCGCGCGGGGCCCTCCTCGGCCTGCGCGCCCGCCGCCCGTACGTCCGCCGCGCCGCCCGCGCCCGGCCGCGTCTGCCTGCTCCGGTCGCCGCCTGCTCCGGCCGCCTCGCCGCACTTCGCCGCCTCGCCTCGCCCGACGCGCTCTGGCCACCGCGCGATGCTCCGGACTCCTCCTTCCCCGTCTCCTCCGGCCGGATCCGCCATCTCCGGCGACCTTCACTCGCTCCGGCCACCGCGGCGCTCTCCGGCAGTTTCCCGTCAAACCTCGGGTCGCGCGCGCGCCAGATCCAGATCCAGTTCCAGTCAAACCCTAGGTTGACCCCGTTTTTCCCTAAGTCCCTAACATTTTTAGCTCATGTTCATTGCATCATAACTCTGTGACCGTAGATCCATTTTGTGTGTGCAGTTTATCCAAATTTTCATCACGATGTGCTCTTCACTTTGTTACATTGTGCCATGCTTGTTTGAGTCCATCTTGATGCCCAAATGACTGTTGCAAGAGTGCTATAAAATGTTAGTTCCTGTTTCTTAGTAGAGTATGAGCACTTGTCATTTTTGCTACATTTGTTGTGTGCTGCATATGGGCATGAGCTCTACACGTGTTTTGGCCTATGCCATGCCATCTTTACAGGGTGTATGCCATGTATTTTTGTGATCAATGTGGTGACTAGCACATGCATGCAAAGTAGCTCTGATGATATTGCTGATTTCAGAGACTTAGAATTTCACTAAGTCTTGTGCCTGCTGTTATTTTTATGCCATGTATTCATGTCGCTACAATGAGATCCATGCTTCTTTTGAGTGTGTTCAGTAAGGATGATTTGAACATATGGTTATGCTCTAGCCATCCATGTCTCTGTTTGCATTTATGGAGTACCTAGCATGACTTAATATTGCTCTACTTTTGCTATAAAACGTTCTTGGCAGATTGTTTACATGTTAATCAAATTTGCCATGGATGTTGTAGTTGATCCATGCATGCTATGAACTTGCTATTCCCTTGGTTAGCTTCTTGAACATGCCATATTGCTGATGCTATGCTTATCTTGTCACGCAATACCTTGTGTTGAGTGCATCGAGCTTGCAAACATACCTTCATAATTCTGATTATGCCATGCTCCGTTTTCTGCTAAGTCTGAATCTATTAACGAAACTTGCTATGTTTACATGGGTGCCATCATATCTTCTGGTCCTTTTTGGCTTATGGTCAGTAAGGGACTTTTGTTATATGCTTTGAGTAGAATCATGTCATGCCTTGCTTTGCTATGATATGTTCCTGTAGCATGTTGTTAGCTTGCTCTAAACATGTCTTCCTGATGTTAATTCCTGGCATGTTGATATTTTCACTAAGTCTGTGAAGCTGATATCTTTTGCACTTTTGCCATGCTTGTTTGAACCTGCTCTTGCGTGATTTAGCCGTAGCTCAGTGTTCATATTTTGTCAAGCATCTTGAGTAGATCACTTCCATGTGATTTGTTGCTATGTTGGAGCGCAGTAGCTTAGTTTCTTGTTGCATTCTATGTGGCATTGTGCTGTTAATCGCAGATTTGTGCCATTCTTGTTTTGCTTGCCATTTGCAAACCGTGCATCCGATTCCGGCGATCTTTATATCGATTTCGACCGAAATCAACTCATCTTTCCAGCGGCACATTGGATTGCCAATTTGACACCTGGTTCAATATTTTCCTCCCGGAGCACGCATATGCATTCCATATCATGTCATATTTTGCATCATGTTGCTTGCGCATTGCACCGTGATTGATTGTTGGTCCTTTGCTTGTCTTCTTGCTTTGGGTAGAGCCACGAGACGAGTTCGTGATTGAGGAACCCGTTGAGTATGCTTACGAGGTTCAAGCTTACGTCAACTCGGAGAACTTTGCAGGCAAGATGACCATACCCTAGAAATCACTTTTATCTTTGCTTGCTAGTTGCTCGCTCTATTGCTATGCCGCGATACCTACCACTTGCTATATCATGCCTCTCATATTGCCATGTCAAGCCTCTAACCCACCTTGCCTAGCAAACCGTCGTTTGGCTATGTTACCGCTTTGCTCAGCCCCTCTTATAGCGTTGCTAGTTGCAGATGAAGATGAAGTTTTTCCATGTTGGAACATGGATATTGTTCGGATATCATTGCTATATTTTTTACTTTAATGCATCTATATACTTGGTAAAGGGTGGAAGGCTCGGCCTTATGCCTGGTGTTTTGTTCCACTCTTGATGCCCTAGTTTCCGTCATACCGGTGTTATGTTCCTTGATTTTGCGTTCCTTACGTGGTTGGGTTATAATGGGAACCCCTTGACAGTTCGCTTTGAATAAAACTCCTCCAGCAAGGTCCAACCTTGGTTTTACCATTTGCCACCTAAGGCTTTTTCCCTTGGGTTCTGTAGACTCAAGGGTCATCTTTATTTTAAACCCCCGGGTCAGTGCTCCTCCGAGTGTTGGTCCAAACTAGAGTCCTTTGCAGCGCCCCCTCGGGGAAACTTGAGGTTTCGTTTTAGTTGTACAGAGCGCTCATCCCGTGTGCCCTGAGAATGAGATACGTGCGACTCCTATCGGGATTTGTCGGCACATCGGGTGGCTTTGTTGGTCTTGTTTTACCATTGCCGAAATGTCCTGTAACCGGGATTCCGAGTCTGATCGGGTCGTCCTGGGAGAAGGAATACCCTTCGTTGACCGTGAGAGCTTGTGATGGGCTAAGTTGGGACACCCCTGCATGGTTTCGAACTTTCGAAAGCCGTGCCCGCGGTTATGGGAAGATGGGAATTTGTTACTATCTGGTTGTAGAGAACTTGACACTTAACTTAATTAAAAATGAATCAACAGCGTGTGTAACCGTGATGGTCTTTTGTCGGTGGAGCCCGGGAAGAGAACACGATCTCGTGTTATGCTTGAACGTAAGTAGTTTCAGGGTCACTTCTTGATATTTATAGCTTCTCAACCGTGCTTTGCTTCTCTTCTCGCTCTCATTTGCGTAAGTTAGCCACCATATATGCTAGTGCTTGATGCAGCTCCACCTCACTACCCTATCCTACCTTTAAGCTTAAATAGTCTTGATCGCGAGGGTGTGCGATTGCTGAGTCACCGTGACTCATAGATACTTCCAAATAGTTGCAGGTGCCGATGATACCAGTGCAGGTGACGCAACCGAGCTCAAGGAGGAGCTCGATGAAGACCTCGGTCGTTGTGTTGTTTTGTTTCCTTTTGATCAGTAGTGGAGCCCAGTCGGGGCGATCGGGGATCTAGCATTAGGGGTTGTCTTTCTTTATTTGGTTCCATAGTCGGACCTTGATTGTATTCCGGATGATGTAATGCTATATTTATGTATTGTGTGAAGTGGCGATTGTAAGCCAACTCTTTATCCCTCTCTTATTCAGTACATGGGATGTGTAAAGATTACCCCTCTTGCAACATGCCTACTATGCGGTTATGCCTCTAAGTCATGCTCCGACACGTGGGAGATATAGCCGCATCGTGGGTGTTACAAGTTGGTAATCAGAGCCTTCCCCGACTTAGGAGCCCCTGCTTGATTGAATCATTGACGTTGTTGAGTCTAGAAAAAATGTTTTGAGTCTTATAGGATTATATATATCGGAGAGTAGGATTCTTTTTACTCCTCAGTTCCTTCGTCACTCTGGTGAGGCCTCATGACGTAGATTTTTGACTCTTCTCTCCTCAAATATCACTAAAAAAGAAAATTAGGATCGCACGGGTATCTTGGAATCGTTCTGATGGTTTTGTGACGAGAACATTGTTCTTGGTGCCTCCTGACATTTAGGGGTTGTGGCAGTGTCCCAGGGAGTTGAGCTCCGAGGTGTTGTCGTCACAATTTTATGGTTGCAGTTCTGGAATACTTGAGTTCGCCGACATCGAAAATCTCTTTTATGCAGTTGTTGGTGAGATAACCTCGACACCACCCAGTACTGGGGCGGGAGTTCGGGAGTATTGCCATAACTCGTATAACGGAGGCTTTTCGAAGGTTGAGGCAAATGATTTCCGAAGGTTTCTTGGTTATGTGTTGAAGGATGGATACAGCTGGATGTAGGATTTGCTAGTTTTGGGTGAGATATTATGCTTCCCCTGTATCCCCAACACCTGATTGCATAACCAGAAAGTTTCGGGAGTTTATAAGTTGGAATTCAAGTAGCTCCTAGGATATCTTTCCGATAGATGCATGATATGAGATTGGGGTTCGACGTCTAGTGGTCCGCCTATCCACGGTTGGTTTTACAGTGGTCTCGTTGTGTCTTAAAGAGTCCTTGGCTATGCTGACTCGGGGACGCTTCGTATGTCATGTGCATTGCCTTGTACATGATGGTGTTGTATGATCGATCCCGTGTGGGCCCCACCACGAACACTTCAGACGAAATCTCTATCATATGTTTGTTCCGGCTTATTCTGCAAGCCAATCCTTTGCTTTGTTTTCTGTTGTGGTATTCGAGTTGCTTCGAAGTCGAATGCTGATTCCATACTTTTCCTAAGTAGTGTTATCATACTCCTATGTGAATACCAATCATTCATGATAATCGAGATTGTCATGTCAACCCTTTTCAACCAGTGTGCTTCTCTTCAAGTGGATCCGATCATTTTCAACATCCGCAAGATCAATTCTAAGCCTTTTCTCAACGTTGTTTGTTTCATCCATCCCAAGTTTCTTTTATTTTACCCACCCTCCCACCCTTTTTATTCAAGGACTCAGATTTCTTATTCAAGTATCCTTTTATTGATGGGAAGTATCCCCATTTTTTCCGTCAATATCCTTATCCGATGATTATCAGGAAGATACTAACGGAGTTTCAAGTTACCATTATTTGTTCACTTATCTTCTCCGGTGGATTCAATGCAATATTTCGGTGTTGACCATATCCTTTTCTCGTTTCAAATGTTTTCTCATGCCGGTGCACCTCTTAATCATTCACTTATCGCTATTCATTTATTCTGGAGTGCCGAAGTTATCTCAGAAGATTCACGTTTTCATTCTCGATACATTCAAGTTATTTCGAGGTTGTTATCTCATTCAAGCCATTTAATTCAACTGGCGCAATCTATCTTTTAAATCGTTCAACGGTGTTTCTTTTGAGTGGGCCCTAACCCACAGGTCTTTCACAGGATCTTACCTGACTCTTATAATTTCCCCGGAGTTATTCTCAAATTCATTTCAAAGTTTGACGTGAGAATGAGTTATCATCAGTCAAATGCCTTCTCAAAGATCTTTCACATTCTTTTCATCATTGGTTCAACCTTTATAATTTTCATTCCGGAGTGCCTCAACAACTCTTGGTGGTGTTTCTCGTCGTCATTCTCGGATTTGAAGACTGAAGAATTGTTTCCTCTAAATCTTATGCCTTCTCTTGAGGATTCTCGGTTCAAGCGTGATGCCATCCTCTCATAATTGTTTTGATTGTGAGAATTCTTTTCATCCATCCGGATCATTTCATGAGTTGTTTCCATTTCTTTCTTCTGGAGCCCATCATTTCAGAAGAATTATTCATTCCAGCTTTCAGCTCTCATTCTCGAAATCTTACCGGTGTATCATTCAAGTGTTATCTAATCAGTTCACGATCTCTTCGTTCACTTGTATCTAAATTCCCTCAAGTACCTTCATTCGTTCTCTAATTCTTCCAGGTGTTTCTTTATCTTTTCTTCAATCATTTTCAATTCTCAAGGTGGTCCGTTCAAGATTTCTCTTCCTTCTTTATCATATTAATTTATCCATTGTCTAAATCCTACCGGTGGTTCGTTGAAGATTTTCTAAAGTTTGCGCCATATCTCTTCTTAATCCTTTCTACGAGAATAAGTGGTATCCCAAATCAGTTGCTTGTCATCAATTTAATTGGTGAAGGATACGCATGACGTAATTCTTATTATTGTTTCATCCAAGTGATCTAATTCCTTCTTCGGGAGTTCGTTCATGATATCTTTTTCTCGGTTCGAGATGCTTTATCTTTCTTCCGGAGTTCCAAGTTTTTCGCATTATCTCGTCATGAAGCTCCACATAATCATTGCAAGGCTTCTCCCGGAGTTCTTTTTAACTGCCCCTTTTCGTTTGATCATTCTTTTATTACCGGAGTTCTTCATGGAGACTCTACATGATGGTTCGTCAAGGACTTAATTCCTTCTCGAAGTGTTCATCGAGATTCTTTTCAGAGGAGATCAAGTTTTCTTCTTCTTGCATTCCGGAGTGCAATTGTTTTCCCTTATCTTTTCATGTGGTAATATACCATTCTTCATTCACAAGAATGAGATAATTTAAACCCATCATTTTTCTCTTCGTTCAGGAGATGCTTTACAACCCGTCAACCTCTCCATTAGAGTTATCTTGGGTTATATTTCACCTAAATCTTGTCCTAAGGATTTTTGCTATTTATGGTGCTTATAAATGACCCAAGTTCTTCAATTACCCTCCCAGTGAATTAAGTTTCTCGTATCCTTGTTCATATCAATCCAAATCCCTGTTAGTGGCAGAATTTCACCTCATAATTTTGAGATGTCTTCCATAAGCCCACATCAAGCTTATCCTTTTGTTGTTGATAATCCAACAACTCCATTCCAGCATTTTTTGTAAGCGTGCTCTCCCAAGATCTTGCTTTCCCTCCGTTCATTCCATTCCATTCTTTCATTTCTTCCGGAGGCATTGTGTTGTTGCTCTCTCCTCTCATTATCTCGAATTCTGAGGATCGTGTTCTTTTCGTGCTTATCCATTTAACCGGAGTGTTGTGCCCTCTGCTCAAGTTCATTTCATCTTATCAAGTTTCATATCACTTTTCAACCGGAGTGCTGCCCGAATTTGTTCTTCCTTGTTCCTCTTTCCTAACGGAGTGCTTTCAACTTCGTTCATCTTCATTGTATTCTTTCTTTCAATTTGCTCAACCTCGCAAGGTTCTTTGGTTTCACTCGTTTGTCGAAGAAGCAACTTAGTTTTACCTCTTATCTTCCTCTTCCTTTTTTTCCTCCGGTGCCATCCTAGATCTCGGGACGAGATCCTCTCGTAGTGGTGGAGTGTTGTAACACCCCGGATACAACTTTCCATATTTGTAACTCCGACTCTTGCCTTTTCCGGAGATGCAATATGAGATTCCCTCGTGGTTGGCTTTTGTCTCCATTTTGCTTTTGCCCATGTCATGCATTTCATATCATGTCATCATGTGCATCGCATTTGCATACGTGTTCGTCTCATGCATTCGAGCATTTTCCCCGTTGTCCGTTTCTCAATCTGACACTCCTATGTCCTCCGGCGCCCCTTTTTGTCTCTTTTCGTGTGCGGGTGTTAAACTTTCTCGGAATGGACCGAGATTTGCCAAGCGGCCTTGGTACACCACCGGTAGACCGCCTGTCAAGTTTTGTGCCATTTGGAGTCTGTTTGATACTCCAACGATTAATCGGGGAACCGTAAAGGCCTCGTGTGTGTTGCAGCCCAACACCCCTCCAAGTCAGCCCACAAACCATCAAAAAACCCTCCATCCTCCTGGCCATTCGCTCACGATCGCATGGCCGAAAACCGCACCTCATGTGGACTATCCTAGCTCCCTCTACCTATAAATTGATGCCTTCCCCCGAAATCCCGCAGTCCAAAAACCCTAACAATTCCCTTCCGTGCCGCCGGACACGTCTGGGCGACGCCGGACGAAATCGCGCCGCCACGTCCGGCCAAACGCATGACGCCACGTGGTGCTCCACCGCCTCCACCGCCGCCGGCCTGCCAGGCCCGCGCGGGGCCCTCCTTGGCCCGCGCGCCCGCCGCCCGCACGTCCGCCGCGCCCGCTAGACGCGCCGCCTCCGCCGGCCGCCGACCGCGCCCGGCCGCGTCCGCCTGCTCCGGCCGCCTCGCCGCACTCTGCCGCCTCGCCTCGCCCGACGTGCTCCGGCCACCGCGCGACGCTCCGGACTCCTCCTTCCCCGTCTCCTCCGGCCGGATCTGCCATCTCCGGCGACCTCCACTCACTCTGGCCACCGCGGCGCTCTCCGACAGTTCCTCGTTGAACCTCGGGTCGCACGCGCACCAGATCCAGATCCAGATCCAGTCAAACCCTAGGTTGACCCCATTTTTCCATAAGTCCCTAACATTTTCAGCTCATGTTCATTGCATCATAACTCTGTGACCGTATTTCCGTTTTGACGAGGACATCAATACCATTGTTACACCCACAGCCCCTGCTGCTATACATACTGGACCAATTACTAGAGCTCACGCACGCCAATTGAATTATCAGGTACTTTCGTTTCTTGGTAACGATTCTAATGTTCATGAGAATATGATGCTGCCTAAATTGGATACATTTGTTTTGCTTACAAATGAAGGGCCTAGCTTGGACAAGAAAGATGAACCTTGGAGCAAGTTCAAGCATGGAGATGATGGCATGCGCAAGGGGAACAAGAACGGAGTTACAAGTGATGATTCCAGGACTCTGAAGCCACCATAATGAGTGCATGAAGCATGGGACGAAATATACAAGATGCCACTTCATAAATTTCGTCCAAAGGCTATTTTAGGTGTTGCGTCACCTTATTATTGGGCCAGGCCCATGTATTTTCGAAGTACTTAAGTGTAGGTTGTTTTTAGAGTCCGTATGTGTGGGGAAACAAGAGTTAGGGTTGGTTTCGGACCCCTCCACCAAGGGCCACGAAATTCCCCCTCTCTCCTCCATATATACAGCCCTTAGGGCATCGTTTAGACTTTGGGTTTTGTTTAGATTAAAAGTTCGCCATAGCTGCAACTTCGCGTACTTCGTTTGTGTCCAACGACCAGACCAAGACGTCACAGAACCCCACCTTGATCAATCAAGCTTTCATCTTATATTCGCAATATCCAGATTGCAATCTTAGTTTCTTACTTGTTCTTCATTTGCTCGCAGGAAATAGACCCTCGTGGTCAGGTTGATCGTGCTCCGGCGTGGTCAATAACCCTTCGGAAGTTGGTTTAGCGATTGCTAAGGCGCGACGTCTCGCACGTTCGTAGTCGGATCGTCAAGGTCGACTCCCACAGAAACGATAGCCACCATCTCATCGAAACATCGGTACACCCTCGCCTCTATCAAGTGGTATCAGATTTCCAGGTTGCTCAGTGAGATTTTCCAGTTTTTCGTAGTTTAGATCGAGTCTGTTCTTCATACCTATAGTCCACGAAAAAGCCAAAAACAATTAGGGTTAGTTCATCCCATCCGAACCAATCTGAGCCTTTGCATAATCTTTTCTATATTTGCTTTGTTGAATTTGCGGTTGCATCATCGTGTCAAGTTGCTGGTCTTAGCGTCTAGTCCTTTAGAGTTTCGAGTTCTGTTCACAGGTTGTCACGTCGCCGCTGCCATATATTGCCACCACATATCCGCCGCCATCACGCCAATCCGAGTCCACTTGCAACATATACCTGCCACCAGTCCGAGTTCCACCAGATTCATCTCCACCACCAGTCTGAGTTCCACCAGATTCATCTCCGCCACCAGTCCTATTTCGAGTCCCGTATTTTGTTACTCTGTTTTGGATTTCCAGATCACGCCATACTCCGAGTCGTGACAGAGAAGGACTCCCCAACTTCCGAGCCATCCGCAGAAGAAAAATAGTTCCAGTTTCAAAAAAAAACTAAGTCTGGAAAATTCTGGCTAGGCAGTTTTTAGGACATTTGTAGACTTTTTCGAAAAAAAATTGTTGCGGAGCAAAAAAAAGAGGAAAAAAAGTAAAAAAAAAAAAGAGGAAAAAAAGTGAAAAAAATCAGAGTGTGCTCCTCCCTTGTTTACGTGCAGCGCCGTGATTTTGTTAGTGTTCTAGGCTCGCGTCTCTAGTACGGTCTAGCATAGGACCAGCACAGTACCGTCGTTGAGCGTTTATTCAACTTTGCATCTCTGAATTGATTATTGCTGATCCTTTTTTCTACCATATTATAAGCCTTCCCAGCTCCACATACATCTACATCGTGCGATTGACTGTCCCTGGTAATCGCTCTATCCAAGCTTTGAGAGTTTTGACTACATCGGTTGCCGATCACCGCCTGCTGCTGGGTAAGAACTGGTAACAATTTGAGATTTGCTTGATGGATTTGTGACGCCCGCCACCACCACCACTTGTTATTAGTCTGTAGGATCATATTTTTGTGTGTTTCTATTGCTGCTAACCATGTCAGGATCACAAGCCGACGAGACTGACTGGGAGAACTTGACGAACAAGGAGGTTCATGATAAGTTTCAGCAAATAATGAGTGGACAGGTGCAAGATGTGCTAAACAGATTTGACGAGGCCATGGAGAAGATAGATGGCATGGAGAAGACGTTTGAAACAAAGCTCGATAACAAGTTTGCTTAATTGCTTTCGTGTTTTCCACCACCACCACCGGCTGCACCTGCCGCACCTCCACAACAACAACAACAACAACAACAACAACAACAACAACAACAACAACAACAACAACAACAACAACAACAACAACAACAACAACAACAACAACAACAACAACAACGACATGGACGACGACAAGGACGAGGACGACGACGACGACCACAACAACAACAACAACAACAACAACAACAACAACAACAACAACAACAACAACAACAACAACAACAACAACAAAAACAACAACAACAACAACAACAAACAACGACGACGACTACCTCCACATCAGGAAACAGCCCTCTGTCGAGCGAGCCATGTCCCTCTTCATCCTGGCCAAACTGCTGGTGCTGCTGTTGATACTTCTGTGGCTCCTGCTGCTGATGTGGAGGAGGATGATTATGCGGGAGATTACGAGGATGAGGTTGATCAAAATCAGAACTATGTGCAACCACCAGCACCACAACCACCAGGTCGTCCACATGCAAATAATGGCAATGTTAGGGCTCCCCCTCAGGTACGAGATCATGACCATCTCCCTAAACTGAAATTGAATATTCCACCATTTGAGGGTAGACATTTTGCGAGAGAATGCCAGTCTCAGCGTGTGATGATTGCTACTGAGGATGGTGGGTATGAGTCCGCTAGTGACTATGATGAGGAGACTTAGGCTCTTATTAAACGTGAAGAACACGATGGAGATGATTTTGCTCATGAGACGCAATACATGGCTCCTGAAGATGCTGACAGGTATGAATGTTTAGTTGCTCAATGTGTTTTGAGTGTGCAGGTCACACAAGCTAAGCAAAATCAGAGGCATAATTTGTTCCATACAAAGGGAGTTGTGAAGGAACGTTCTGTTCGCGTCATCATAGATGGAGGGAGCTGCAATAACTTGGCTAGCATGGAGATGGTGGAGAAGTTATCTCTCACCACAAGACCACATCCACATCCTTACTACATCCAATGGTTCAACAACATTGGAAAGGTTAAGGTAACACGTACTGTTCGTGTGCATTTTAGTATCGCTACATATGCTGATTATGTTGATTGTGATGTGGTACCTATGCAAGCATGTTCCTTATTACTTGGTAGACCATGGCAATTTGATAAAAATTATGTACACCATGGTAGAAACAATCAGTATACTCTTGTTCATAAGGATAAAAATATTACTTTGCTTCCTATGACTCCTGATTCTATCTTGAAAGATGATATTATTTGAGCTAATAAAGCAAAACAGGAGAACAATAAGAGTGAAAATCAGATTGTGGCAAAAGAATTTGAGCAACAAATGAAGCCTAATAATAAACCATCTAGTGTTGCTTCTGAAATTAAATTGGAAAGTGCATTTTTACTTGCCACCACATCCGATATTGATGAATCTAGATTTTAGCAAATCTGTTTGCTATGCTTTTGTGTGCAAGGAGGCATTATTTTCATTCGAGGACGTGCCTTCCTCTTTGCCTCTTGCTGTCACTATCATTTTGCAGGAGTTCGCTGACGTCTTTCCACAAGACATGCCACCGGGATTAACACCTATTCGAGGGATTGAGCATCAAATTGATTTAATTCCCGGTGCATCATTACCCAACCGTGCGCCATACCGTACCAATCCAGAGGAGACGAAGGAGATTATGCGTCAAGTACAGGAGCTTCTTGAAAAAGGTTATATACGTGAATCCCTTAGTCCTTGTGATGTTCCTATCATTTTAGTGCCGAAAAAGGATGGTACGTCGCGTATGTGTGTTGATTGTAGAGGCATTAATAATATTACTATTCGTTATCGTCATCCTATTCCTAGGCTGGATGACATGCTTGATGAATTGAGTGGCTCTACAATATTCTCCAAAGTTGATTTGCGTAGTGGATACCATCAAATTCATATAAAATTGGGAGATGAATGGAAAACGACATTTAAAACTAAGTTTGGTTTATATGAGTGGATAGTCATGCCTTTTGGGTTAACTAAAGCACCTAGTACTTTCATGAGACTAATGAACGAAGTTTTACGTGCTTTCATTGGACGATTTGTGGTAGTCTATTTTGATGATATACTGATTTATAGCAAATCTTTGGAGGAACATTTGGAACATTTACGTGCTATTTTTATTGCTCTACGTGATGCACGTTTGTTTGGTAACCTTGGAAAGTGCACCTTTTGCACCGACCAAGTATCTTTTCTTGGCTATGTTGTTACTCCACAGGGAATTAAAGTTGATAAAGCCAAGATTGAAGCTATTGAGAGTTGGCCGCAGCCCAAAACGGTCACACAAGTGAGGAGTTTCCTTGGCCTCGCTGGTTTCTATAGGCGTTTTGTGAGAGATTTCAGCACCATTGCTGCACCTCTCAACGAGCTTACAAAGAAGGATGTACCTTTTGTCACGGTATTGAAAGATAAGTTGACACATGCTCCTTTACTCCAACTTCCTGATTTTAATAAGACTTTTGAGCTTGAATGTGATGCTAGTGGAATTGGATTAGGAGGTGTGTTATTACAAGATGGCAAACCTGTTGCATACTTTTCTGAAAAATTGAGTGGTCCTAGTCTGAACTATTCTACTTATGATAAAGAATTATATGCTCTTGTTCGGACCTTAGAAACATGGCAACATTATTTATGGCCCAAGGAATTTGTTATACATTCTGATCATGAATCTTTGAAACACATTAAAAGTCAAGCAAAACTGAACCGTAGACATGCTAAATGGGTTGAATTCATTGAGACTTTCCCTTATGTCATTAAACACAAGAAGGGTAAAGAAAATGTTATTGCTAATGCATTGTCTCGTCGTTATACTATGCTTTCACAACTTGACTTTAAAATATTTGGTTTGGAGACCATCAAAGATCAATATGTTCATGATGCTGAATTTAAAGATGTATTGCAGAATTGTAAGGAAGGGAGAACTTGGAACAAGTTCATTCTTAACGATGGATTTGTGCTTCGTGCTAACAAGCTATGCATTCCAGCTAGCTCCGTTCGTCTTTTGTTGTTGCAGGATACGCATGGAGGAGGATTAATGGGGCACTTTGGCGTCAAGAAGACGGAGGATATACTTGCTACACATTTCTTTTGGCCAAAGATGAGACGGGATGGTGAGCGTTTTGTTGCTCGCTGCACTACATGGCAAAAAGCTAAGTCACGACCCAATCCTCATGGTTTATATATGCCTTCGCCTGTACCTAGTGTTCCTTGGGAGGATATATCTATGGACTTTGTTTTAGGTTTACCTCGAACAAAGAAGGGGACGGATAGCATATTTGTTGTCGTGGATAGGTTCTCGAAAATGGCACACTTTATACCATGTCATAAAAGCGATGATGTTGTTAATGTTGCTGATTTGTTCTTTCATGAAATTATTCGCTTGCATGGTGTGCCAAATACTATTGTTTCAGATCATGATACTAAATTTCTTAGCCACTTTTGGAGATGTTTATGGGCTAAGTTGGGGACTAAGCTGCTTTTTAGTACTACTTGTCACCCCCAAACTGATGGACAAACTGAAGTAGTCAATAGAACATTGTCTACTATGCTTAGGGCTGTTTTGCAGAATAACAAGAAAATGTGGGAAGAATGCTTGCCTCATATTGAATTTGCTTATAATCGTTCATTGCATTCTACTACTAAGATGTGCCCTTTTGAAATTGTGTATGGTTTCCTACCTTGTGCACCTATTGATTTGTTGCCTCTTCCATCTTCGGAGAAGGTTAATTTTGATGCTAAAGAACGTGCTGAATTGATTTTAAAAATGCATGAGTTAACTAAGGAAAACATTGAGTGTATGAATGCTAAATATAAACTTGCTGGAGATAAGGGTAGAAAACATGTTGTGTTTGCACCTGGAGATCTTGTTTGGTTACATTTGCGTAAGGATAGATTTCCTAATTTCCGCAAATCAAAGCTAATGCCATGTGCTGATGGTCCTTTTAAGGTGTTAGAGAAAATAAATGATAATGCATATAAACTTGAGCTGCCTGCGGATTTTGGGGTTAGTCCCACTTTTAACATTGCAGATTTGAAGCCTTATTTGGGTGAGGACGATGAACTTTCGCCGAGGACGACTTCATTTCAAGAAGGGAAGGATGATGAGGACATCAATACCATTGTTACACCCACAGCCCCTGCTGCTATACATACTGGACAAATTACTAGAGCTCGCGCGCGCCAATTGAATTATCAGGTACTTTCGTTTCTTGGTAACGATTCTAATGTTCATGAGAATATGATGCTGCCTAAATTGGATACATTTGTTTTGCTTACAAATGAAGGGCCTAGCTTGGACAAGAAAGATGAACCTTGGAGCAAGTTCAAGCATGGAGATGATGGCATGCGCAAGGGGAACAAGAACAGAGTTACAAGTGATGATTCCAGGACTCTGAAGCCACCATAATGAGTGCATGAAGCATGGGACGAAATATACAAAATGCCACTTCATAAATTTTGTCCAGAGACTATTTTAGGTGTTGCGTCACCTTATTATTGGACCAGGCCCATGTATTTTCGAAGTACTTAAGTGTAGGTTGTTTTTAGAGTCCGTATGTGTGGGGAAGCAAGAGTTAGGGTTGGTTTCGGACCCCTCCACCAAGGGCCACGAAATTCCCCCTCTCTCCTCCATATATACAGCCCTTAGGGCATCGTTTAGACTTTGGGTTTTGTTTAGATTAAAAGTTTGCCATAGCTGCAACTTCACATACTTCATTTGTGTCCAACGACCAGACCAAGACGTCACAGAACCCCACCTTGATCAATCAAGCTTTCATCTTATATTCGCAATATCCAGATTGCAATCTCAGTTTCTTGCGTGTTCTTCGTTTGCTCGCAGGAAACAGACCCTCGTGGTCAGGTTGATCGTGCTCCGGCGTGGTCAATAACCCCTCGGAAGTTGGTTTAGCGATTGCTAAGGCGCAACAGTCTCGCACGTTCGTAGTTGGATCGTCAAGGTCGAACTCCCACAGAAACGATAGCCACCATCTCATCGAAACATCGGTACACCCTCGCCTCTATCAAGTGGTATCAGATTTCCAGGTTGCTCGGTGAGATTTTTCAGTTTTTCGTAGTTTAGATCGAGTCTGTTCTTCATACCTATAGTCCACGAAAAAGCCAAAAAAAATTAGGGTTAGTTCATCCCATCCGAACCAATCTGAGCCTTTGCATAATCTTTTCTGTATTTGCTTTGTTGAATTTGCGGTTGCATCGTCGTGTCAAGTTGCTGGTCTTAGCGTCTAGTCCTTTAGAGTTTCGAGTTCTGTTCACAGGTTGTCACGTCGCCGCTGCCATATATTGCCACCACATATCCGCCGCCATCACGCCAATCCGAGTCCACTTGCAACATATATCTGCCACCAGTCCAAGTTCCACCAGATTCATCTCCGCCACCAGTCCGAGTTCCACCAGATTCATCTCCGCCACCAGTCCTATTCCGAGTCCCGTATTTTTTTACTCTGTTTTGGATTTCCAGATCACGCCATACTCCGAGTCGTGACAGAGAAGGACTCCCCAACTTCCGAACCATCCACAGAAGAAAAATAGTTCCAGTTTCAAAAAAAGCTAAGTCTGGAAAATTCTGGCTAGGCAGTTTTTAGGACATTTGTAGAATTTTTCGAAAAAAATTGTTGCGGAGCAAAAAAAGGGAAAAGGTAAAAAAAAAGGAAAAAAGTGAAAAAAAAGTGAAAAAAATCAGAGTGTGCTCTTCCCTTGTTTACGTGCAGCGCCGTGATTTTGTTAGTGTTCTAGGCTCGCGTCTCTAGTACGGTCTAGCCTAGGACCAGCACAATACCGTCGTTGAGCGTTTATTCAACTTTGCATCTTTGAATTGATTATTGCTGATCCTTTTTGCCCATATTATAAGCCTTCCCAGCTCCACATACATCTACATCATGCGATTGACTCTCCCTGGTAATCGCTCTATCCAAGCTTTGAGAGTTTTGACTACATCGGTTGCCGATCACCGCCTGCTGCTGGGTAAGAACTGGTAAGAATTTGAGATTTGCTTGACGAATTTGTGACACCCGCCACCACCACCAATTGTTATTAGTCTGTAGGATCATATTTTTGTGTGTTTCTATTGCTGCTAACCATGTCAGGATCACAAGCCGACGAGACTGACTGGGAGAACTTGACGAACAAGGAGGTTCATGATAAGTTTCAGCAAATAATGAGTGGACAGGTGCAAGATGTGCTAAACAGATTTGACGAGGCCATGGAGAAGATAGATGGCATGGAGAAGACGTTTGAAACAAAGCTCGATAACAAGTTTGCTGAATTGCTTTCGTGTTTTCCACCACCACCACCGGCTGCACCTGCCGCACCTCCGCAACAACAACAACAACAACAACAACAACAACAACAACAACAACAACAACAACAACAACAACAACAACAACAACAACAGCAACAACAACAGCAACAACAGCAACAACAGCAACAACAACAACAACAACAACAACAACAACAACAACGACATGGACGACGACAAGGACGAGGACGACGACGACGACGACCACAACAACAACAACAACAACAACAACAACAACAACAACAACAACAACAACAACAACAACAACAACAACAACAACAACAACAACAACCTAACGACAACGACAACGACAACGACAACGACAACGACAACGACAACGACAACGACGACGACGACGACGACGACGACGACGACGACAACGACAACGACAACGACAACGACAACGACGACGACGACGACGATGACGACGACAACAACAACAACAACAACAACAACAACAACAACAACAATAACAACAACGACGACGACGACAACAACGACATGGACGACGACAAGGACGAGGACGACGACGACGATGACGACGACGACAACGACGACGACGATGACGACGACAACAACAACAACAACAACAACAACAACAACAACAACAACAACAACAACAACAACAACAACAACAACAAACGACGACGACAACGACGACGACTACCTCCACATCGGGAAACAGCCCTCCGTCGAGCGAGCCATGTCCCTCTTCATCCTGGCCAAACTGCTGGTGCTGCTGTTGATACTTCTGTGGCTCCTGCTGCTGATGTGGAGGAGGATGATTATGCGGGAGATTATGAGGATGAGGTTGATCAAAATCAGAACTATGTGCAACCACCAGCACCACAACCACCAAGTCGTCCACATGCCAATAATGGCAATGTTAGGGCTCCCCCTCAGGTACGAGATCATGACCATCTCCCTAAACTGAAATTGAATATTCCACCATTTGAGGGTAGACATTTTGCGAGAGAATGCCAATCTCAGCGTGTGATGATTGCTACTGAGGATGGTGGGTATGAGTCCGCTAGTGACTATGATGAGGAGACTTTGGCTCTTATTACACGTGAAGAACACGATGGAGATGATTCTGCTCATGAGACGCAATACATGGCTCCTGAAGATGCTGACAGGTATGAATGTTTAGTTACTCAATGTGTTTTGAGTGTGCAGGTCACACAAGCTGAGCAAAATCAGAGGCATAATTTGTTCCATACAAAGGGAGTTGTGAAGGAACGTTCTGTTCGCGTCATCATAGATGGAGGGAGCTGCAATAACTTGGCTAGCATGGAGATGGTGGAGAAGTTATCTCTCACCACAAGACCACATCCACATCCTTACTACATCCAATGGTTCAACAACATCGGCAAGGTTAAGGTAACACGTACTGTTCGTGTGCATTTTAGTATCGCTACATATGCTGATTATGTTGATTGTGATGTGGTACCTATGCAAGCATGTTCCTTATTACTTGGTAGACCATGGCAATTTGATAAAAATTATGTACACCATGGTAGAAACAATCGGTATACTCTTGTTCATAAGGATAAAAATATTACTTTGCTTCATATGACTCCTGATTCTATCTTGAAAGATGATATTAATAGAGCTAATAAAGCAAAACAGGAGAACAATAAGAGTGAAAATCAGATTGTGGCAAAAGAATTTGAGCAACAAATGAAGCCTAATAATAAACCATCTAGTGTTGCTTCTGAAATTAAATTGAAAAGTGCATGTTTACTTGCCACCACATCTGATATTGATGATCTAGATTTTAGCAAATCTGTTTGCTATGCTTTTGTGTGCAAGGAGGCATTATTTTCATTCGAGGACGTGCCTTCCTCTTTGCCTCTTGCTATCACTAACATTTTGCAGGAGTTCACTGACGTCTTTCCACAAGACGTGCCACCGGGATTACCACCTATTCGAGGGATTGAGCATCAAATTGATTTAATTCCCGGTGCATCATTACCCAACCGTGCGCCATACCGTACCAATCCAGAGGAGACGAAGGAGATTATGCGTCAAGTACAGGAGCTTCTTGACAAAGGTTATATACGTGAATCCCTTAGTCCTTGTGCTGTTCCTATCATTTTAGTGCCGAAAAAGGATGGTACGTCGCGTATGTGTGTTGATTGTAGAGGCATTAATAATATTACTATTCGTTATCGTCATCCTATTCCTAGGCTGGACGACATGCTTGATGAATTGAGTGGCTCTACAATATTCTCCAAAGTTGATTTGCGTAGTGGATACCATCAAATTCGTATAAAATTGGGAGATGAATAGAAAACGACATTTAAAACTAAGTTTGGTTTATATGAGTGGATAGCCATGCCTTTTGGGTTAACTAATGCACCTAGTACTTTCATGAGACTAATGAACGAAGTTTTACGTGCTTTCATTGGACGATTTGTGGTAGTCTATTATGATGATTACTGATTTATAGCAAATCTTTGGAGGAACATTTGGAACATTTACGTGCTATTTTTATTGCTCTACGTGATGCACGTTTGTTTGGTAACCTTGGAAAGTGCACCTTTTGCACCGACCAAGTATCTTTTCTTGGCTATGTTGTTACTCCACAGGGAATTAAAGTTGATAAAGCCAAGATTGAAGCTATTGAGAGTTGGCCGCAGCCCAAAACGGTCACACAAGTGAGGAGTTTCCTTGGCCTCGCTGGTTTCTATAGGCGTTTTGTGAGAGATTTCAGCACCATTGCTGCACCTCTCAACGAGCTTACAAAGAAGGATGTGCCTTTTGTTTGGGGTACCGCACAGG
>NC_053024.1:244053327-244067545 GCF_003073215.2 Triticum urartu | reverse complement strand
TCTACTAAACTTGCAGCACATTCTTATATATTTAGATGTTTGACGCGATCACTATGTTGTGCAGCATCTACAAAGAGGAGTTACTGCCGCAAAATCCAAGAAACATTGACAAACTGGTTATGGCAGGATTTGCGAAATGGTTCAAGAACCATGTAAGCTTTTGAAGTGCACTGTCAGTTTTTTAATAACTGCAAACAAAACTCCCCGGGACTGTTGTTAGTTGGAGGCACTCGTTGTTTCGAGCAAGCCATGGATTGATGCTTGTTGGTGGAGGGGGGTATAAACTTTACCATTCTGTTTGGGAACCGCCTATAATGTGTGTAGCATGGAAGATATCGCCATCTCTTGGTTGTTATGTTGACAATGAAAGTATACCGCTCAAAATATTATTCATATCTATTTCAAAACCGAGCTATGGCACCTCTACAAATCTCTGCTTCCCTCTGCGAAGGGCCTATCCATTTACTTTTATGTTGAGTCATCATCCTCTTATTAAAAAGCACCAGTTGGAGAGCACCGATGTCATTTTCATCCATTACTGTTAGTTCACATTGAGTATGACTTGACTGGATCTCTTTTACCGTGAACTACAATGTCTTAAGTTAGTCCTTAATCTTTAAAGGTGCTTGCATTTAATGTTTTGCGGTCTCAGAAAGGGATAGCAAGATACCATCTTTCATATCATATCATTATTTGTTTTGAGAAAGTGTTGTCATCCGAGATTTTCTTATTATTGCTCGCTAGTTGATTATCATTGACATGAGTAAACATGAGACCTATAAGTGTTATTGTGAATATGGTTAGTTCATAACTTTGCTGAAAACTGAATGCTTGCTTTACATATTTACAACAACAAGAGGAAACAGAGTTTGTAAAAGTTTTTCTTTATCACTTTCAGTTTATCAACTGAATTGCTTGAGGACAAGCAAGGTTTAAGCTTGAGGGAGTTGATACGTCTCCGTTGTATCTACTTTTCCAAACACTTTTGCCCTTGTTTTGGACTCTAACTTGCATGATTTGAATGGAACTAACCCGGACTAACGTTGTTTTCCAGCAATTGCCATGGTGTTATTTTTGTGCAGAATAAAAGTTCTCGGAATGACCTGAAAATCAACGGAGAATTATTTTGGAATATATAAAAAATACTGGAAGAAAGATCCACGTCAGGGGGCCCTGCACCTGTCCATGAGGGTGGGGCGCGCCCCCCTGCCTCGTGGGCCCCCTGATGCTCCACCGACCTCAACCCTGACTCCATATATTCACTTTCAGGGAAAAACCCAGAGAGAAGGATTCATTGTGTTTTACGATATGGAGCCGCCGCCAAGCCCTAAACTCTCTCGGGAGGGCTGATCTGGAGTCCGTTCGGGGCTCCGAGAGGGGAATCCGTCGCCATCGTCATCATCAACCTTCCTCCATCACCAATTTCATGATGCTCACCGCCGTGCGTGAGTAATTCCATCGTAGGCTTGCTGGACGGTGATGGGTTGGATGAGATTTATCATGTAATCGAGTTAGTTTTGTTAGGGTTTGATCCCTAGTATCCACTATGTTCTGAGATTGATGTTGCTATGACTTTGCTATACTTAATGCTTGTCACTAGGGCCCGAGTGCCATGATTTCAGATCTAAACCTATTATGTTTTCATCAATATATGAGAGTTCTTGATCCTATCTTGCAAGTCTATAGTCACCTACTATGTGTTATGATCCGGCAACCCCGAAGTGACAATAATCGGGACCACTCCCAGTGATGACCGTAGTTTGAGGAGTTCATGTATTCACTATGTGTTAATGCTTTGGTCCGGTACTCTACTAAAAGGAGGCCTTAATATCCCTTAGTTTCCGCTAGAACCCCGCTGCCATGGGAGGGTAGGACAAAAGATGCCATGCAAGTTCTTTTCCATAAGCATGTATGACTATATTCGGAATACATGCCTACATTACATTGACGAATTGGAGCTAGTTCTGTATCACCCTAGGTTATGACTGTTACATGATCGATCGCATCTGGCATAATTCTCTATCACCGATCCAATGCCTACGAGATTTTCATATATTGTTCTTCGCTTATTTACTTTTTCATTGCTACTATTACAATCACTACAAAACCCAAAATATTACTTTTGCTACCGTTAACACTACTATCATATTATTTTGCTACTAAACACTTTGCTACAGATATTAAGTTTCCAGGTGTGGTTGAATTGACAACTTAGCTGCTAATACTTGAGAATATTCTTTGGCTCCCCTTGTGTTGAATCAATTAATTTGGGTTGAATACTCTACCCTCGAAAACTGTTGCGATCCCCTATACTTGTGGGTTATCAACCCCTCAAAGGATTATGTTCCATAGTGACAAGTAGCAGTAAATTTCAGCACATAATAAAATTGTTTTCTTACCAAAGGCGCTTCACTCCCCGGTGATGTCGCTTGAAGCTACGTCGGTATTTCCCCAAAGAGGAAGGGATGATGTAGCACATCGGTGGTAGGTATTTCCCTCAGATGTGAAACTAAGGTTATCGAACCAGTAGGAGAACCAAGCAACACAACATAAACAGTACCAGCACCCAAATAACAAATACTTGCAACCCGACGTGTTAAAGGGGTTGTCAATCCCTTTCGGGTAACGGCGCCAGAAATTGGTACGCGGACGGGAGAAAGTTGTAAATAATGATAGATCGAACGCCAAATAAAATAAATTGCATCAAGATATTTTTGGTTTAGTGGATATGAAAATAAAAGGCAAATAAAATAGATTGTGAAGGCAAATAATATGAGAAAGAGACCCAGGGGCCGTAGGTTTCACTAGTGGCTTCTCTCGAGAAAAATAGCAAACAATGGGTAAACAAATTACTGTTGGGCAATTGATAGAACTTCAAATAATCATGACGATATCCAGTCAATGATCATTATATAGGCATCACATCTAACATTAGTAGGCCAACTCCTCCCTGAATCTACTACTATTACTCCACACATCGACCGCTATCCAACATGCATCTAGTGTATTAAGTTCATGAAGAAACGGAGTAATGCAATTAGAACGATAACATGATGTAGACAAGATATATCTATGTAGAGATAGACCCCATCGTTTTATCCTTAGTAGCAATGATACATATGTGTCGATCCCCTTCGTCACTGGGATCAAGCACCGTAAGATCAAACCCACTACAAAGCACCTGTCGGGGTTATCTCGCGGGCGGGTTCACGAGACGACAGATTCCACGGGGTGGCTTGAGGTGAGGGCAAGACTGCTCTGGAGATCAAGGAACGGGATTGGTAAAACAACACGTGGTGATTTACCCAGGTTTGGGGCTCTCTGGAGAGATAATACCCCTACTCCTGCATGTCTGATGATATATGTAGTGTATAAGTAGCACTACATAGTTGCTCCTGGAGCTGTATCTGAGAAGAGAGCCATGGGCTACTAGCTTTATGTGTGTGTGTGAGCACGAGTGGGTGTGAGCTTCCTGGGATTATGAGCACAAGTGTGTGCGTGAGTGTGTGTGGCCAAGTGAGATTGTGTGTGTGAGGCCTCCCCTGGATCACTTTATATACTAGTGCCGGGGACAAGGGGTGGCCCACACACCCACTACACTATTGGGATGTCATATGCTGATGCAGGCTATAGTGAACCACTATAGAAGTGTCACATGATGCAGGAACAGTGCTGGCTGCTCATCTACAGTGCTCCACTGTAGAGTATGGCCGTCACGTCTGCGCAGATCCAACGAGACATCTTAGTTGACTTGGCCAGATTCCAGCCGGATGGGCTCAACCCGGACGGGGCTCAATCCGGATAGCTCAACCCAGCCAGGGAGAACCCTGACAGGGTCAACCCGGCCAGCTCAACCCGACCAGGGTCAACCTGGACAGCTCAACCCGGCCAGGGTCAACCCGGCCAAGGTCAACCCGAATCGGTCAACCCGGACAGGTCAACCCAGCCAAGGTCAACCCGGATAAGTCAACCCGGCTAGGGTCAACCCAGACAGGTCAACCCGGCCAAAGTCAACCTGGCCAGGGTCAACCCAGCCAAATTCCAGCCAGCCAAGTTCAACCCAGCCAGATTCAGCCAGCCAGGGGGCACTCCCTGGTAATGTTTTGAAGCGTCGTTTTGCCGTCTTGGGCATACCCGGGGGTCATCCCTCTGACAGTAGCCTCCGAGCCTCCGTGCAACTTGGAAAAGTTGCACAAAGGGTTTTAGCGGGTGTCGATGTAGTAGATGGCGTTGAAGATGCCGGTTGCAGCCGACGGCGGGCGTGCAACAGGCGCAGTGTGTTCTGAGTGGGGGGCACGCAAGCGCACCCACTGGGTGTAGCCTCCGAGCCTCCGAGCAACTTGGAAAAGTTGGGCGGAGGGTCTTGCTTTGATGAAGAAGCCGACGGTAACATCGAGGATGCCGGGCGCGGACACGGAGTCCGCCGGCTGGAGGGCGTGGGGCCCTGCCGGACGCGGACACGGAGTCCACCGGCTGGAGGGCGCGGGGCCCTGCCAGCGCGAACGCGGAGTCCGCCGGCTGAGTGGGGGCGCGCGAGCACACCCATTGGGTGTAGCCTCCGAGCCTCCGTGTAACTTTTGGAAAAGTTGGGCGGAGGGTCTTTGTTGTTGTTGATGAAGCCGACGGTAACGTCGAGGGCGCCGAGCGCAGAGACGGAGTCCGCCGGGTGGAGGGCGTGGGCCATGCCGGACGTGGACGCGGAGTCCGCCGGCTAGAGGGCGGAGGGCCCTGCCGGATGCGGACGCGGAGTCCCCCAGCTGAGTGGGGGCGCGCGAGCGCACCCACTGGGTGTAGCCTCCGTGCAACTTTTGGAAAAGTTGGGCGGAGGGTCTTCGCTGTTGTTGATGAAGCGGACGGTGGTGTTGAAAATGCCGGTTGCAGCCGGCGCCGGGCCTGCAACCAGCGCGGGGTCTTCCCAGCGGGGCACGCCGGCTCACCTGCTGGGTGTAGCCTCCGAGCCTCCGGGCGAGGAGGGGGGTTCCTCACCGAGATGATCATGCAAAAGACAAGGTTAGTGCTCGCAGATATATCAAAATTTTGCTTTTAGTATTGCAAGCTTTATGCAGAGGGTGCCAGCTCGGTTTCTTCCGAGCCCCCTTCAGTCTTTTTCATGTCCCCTCTATTTTTTGCTTTGGCTCTGGTTAGGTAGACAGCCCGGAGCCGGTCTGTAGCTGTTATGAAGAGTGGCCGCGGAGTGGAGCGTACAATACTCGGACTACAGGAGCGGATTCGACCGAGTAGATACTAATAAAGGAAACGGTCGGGTTGCCCAAGCCGTCTTCTCCCAGATGTTTTTCGTGTGGGGTGACCTCCAGCTTTTGCTCTCGTTTGCCGGACAGCCGCGCTGCGTTCTATGGCTAAGAGGTGGACCTTCGGTACCGTATGCGCTACTAAGCGTCTTCGGGAACAAACGTATCGGGTCGAGCGGCCAGCCTCCGGGCCGAGACTAGCCGGCTTCGGGGCAAATAGTAGTGCAACTGTAATAAAGGCAGAGGTGGTCCCCGAGCATCGCTCGGGGTTATCCGTGTTTGCACATGGTGCAAAAGTATACGGGTGAGGAACTCACACTGATTTTCGTGCAGACGAGGCAGAGGTTGTCGAAGACAGCTGGCACGGCTTGGTGCTCGCGGAGCACGCTGGCACACCCACTGGGGTAGCCTTCGAGCCTCTGGGTGCTTGAAGGGGGTCCAGCCGGTCGGGCCCTGATACGTCTCCAACGTATCTACTTTTCCAAACACTTTTGCTCTTGTTTTGGACTCTAACTTGCATGATTTGAATGGAACTAACCCGGACTGACGTTGTTTTCAGCAGAATTACCAATGGTGTTATTATGTGCAGGAGCAAACGTTCTCAGATGACCTAAAACTTCACGGAGACACTTCTCAGAAAATAAGAAAAATACCTACCAAAGATGAAGGCCGGGGGGGCACCACCTTGCACGTGGGTGGGGTGTGCGCCTACCCCTAGGGCGCACTCCCCCTACTCGTGGGCCCCCTGTTGCCTCTCCGACTCCAACTCCACCTCCATATATTGAGTTTCGGGGAGAAAAAATCAGAGAGAAGAAATCATCACGTTTTACGATACGGAGCCGCCGCCAAGCCCTAAAACCTCTCGGGAGGGCTGATCTGGAGTCCGTTCGGGGCTCCGGAGAGGGGAATGTCGCATCCGTCATCATCAACCATCCTCCATCACCAATTTCATGATGCTCACCGCCGTGCGTGAGTAATTCCATCGTAGGCTTGCTGGACGGTGATGGGTTGGATGGGATCTATCATGTAATCGAGTTAGTTTTGTTAGGGTTTGATCCCTAGTGTCCACTATGTTCTGAGATTGATGTTGCTATGACTTTGCTATGCTTAATGCTTGTCACTAGGGCCCGAGTGCCATGATTTCAGATCTGAACCTATTATGTTTTCATCAATATATGAGTGTTCTTGATCCTATCTTGCAAGTCTATAGTCACCTATTATGTGTTATGATCCGTTAACCCCGAAGTGACAATAATCGGGATACTTACCGGTGATGACCGTAGTTTGAGGAGTTCATGTATTCACTATGTGTTAATGCTTTGTTCCGGTTCTCTATTAAAAGGAGGCCTTAATATCCCTTAGTTTCCGTAAGGACCCCGCTGCCACGGGAGGGTAGGACAAAAGATGTCATGCAAGTTCTTTTCCATAAGCACGTATGACTATGTTCGGAATACATGCCTACATTATATCAATGAACTGGAGCTAGTTCGTGTCACCCTAGGTTATGACTGTTACATGATGAACCGCATCCGGCATAATTCTCCATCACCGATCCATTGCCTACGAGCTTTCCATATATTGTTCTTCGCTTATTTACTTTTCCGTTGCTATTGCTATCATCACTACAAAATACCAAAAACATTGCTTTTACTTTGTTACCTTTTGCTACCGTTACCACTACTATCATATTACTTTGCTACTAAACACTTTGCTGCAGATATTAAGTTTCAGGTGTGGTTGAATTGACAACTCAGCTGCTAATACTTGAGAATATTCTTTGGCTCCCCTTGTGTCGAATCAATAAATTTGGGTTGAATACTCTACCCTCGAAAACTGTTGCGATCCTCCTATACTTGTGGGTTATCAAGACTATTTTCTGGCGCCGTTGCGGGGAGCATAGCTCTATTCTTTGAGTCACTTGGGATTTATATCTGCTTATCATTATGAAGAACTTGAGAGATCCAAAAACCAAGATCTATCCCTCAACTACGAGGGGAGGTAAGGAACTGCCATCTAGCTCTGCACTTGATTCACCTTCTGTTATGAGTAAGCTTGCGACACCTACACCTGCTTCTGCTATTCGTTCTGATATGTCGCATGTTATTGATGATGCCACTTCTGCTATGCATGATACTTATGATGAAACTACCTCTATGCCTGATACTACTATGCCACTTAGTGATTTTCTTGATGAACAACTTGCTAGGGCTAGAGAAATTGAAAATATTGAATATGATGATACTGATGAAAGTGATGATGAAGAACCACTTGCTATTCCTAAGGGTTATGTATTTGATCAAGATGCTTCTTTAGCCATTTTAGCTTGTAGAAATAGAACTGAACTTAAAAGATTATTAGCTAAATGGAGTAAGCAATATCTAAATGCTGAATGAAACCTGACCCTGCTTTTGCTACTTCACCTATCTTTGTTACTGATAAGGATTATGAATTCTCTGTTGATCCTGATATAATTACTTTGGTTGAATCTGATCCTTTTCATGGTTATGAATCTGAAACTGTTGTGGCACATCTTACTAAACTGAATGATATAGCTACCCTGTTCACTAAAGATGAGAGAACTCGCTACTTTTATATCCTTAAAATATTTCCGTTCTCATTAAAGGGTGATGCTAAGATATGGTTTAATTCTCTTGATCCTGGTTGTGTGCGTAGTCCCCAGGATATGATTTATTACTTCTCTGCTAAATATTTCCCTGCTCATAAGAAACAAGCTGCTTTAAGGGATATATATAATTTTGTGCAAATTGAAGAAGAGAGTCTCCTCACAAGCTTGGGGGAGGCTTCTCCAATTACTTAATGCTTTGCCTGATCATCCTCTTAAGAAAAATGAAATACTTGATATCTTTTATAATGGACTAACCGATGCCTCCAGAGATTACCTGGATAGTTGTGCTGGTTCTATTTTCAGGGAAAGAACACCGGATGAAGCTGAAATTCTATTGAATAATATGTTGACAAATGAAAATAATTGGACACCTCCGGAGCCAATTCCTGAGCCTATTCCTAAACCAACTCCGAAGAAGAGGGGTATTCTATTTCTCAGTCCTGAAGATATGCAAGAGGCAAAGAAATCTATGAAAGAAAAGGTATTAAAGCTGAAGATGTTAAGAATTTACCTCCTATTGAAGAAATACATGGTCTTAATTTACCGCCTGTTGAAGAAACATATAATCCAAATCCTTTACCTATTGAAGAAACTCATGGTCTTGATAACCCGACACAGGTAGTAAAGGTAAATTCTCTCTATAGATATGATAAAGCTGTAATCCCATTTACTAAAATTGCTAGCCCATGCTTAGATGAGTTTGATAAATTTATGGCTAAGCAAGAAGACTTTAATGCTTATTTTGGTAGACAACTGAAATATAATTCAAATATGCTTGGACACTTGGGTGATTATATGGCTAATGTTAAAGGTGAACTTAAACTTATTAGTAAACATGCTTCTATGGTTACCACTCAAGTAGAACAAGTACTTAAAGCTCAAAATGATTTGCTCAATGAATTGAATAGTAAAGATAATGATAATGCTGTTAGAGTGGCTACTAGAACTGGTAGAATGACTCAGGAACCTTTGTATCCTGAAGGCCACCCTAAGAGAATTGAGCAAGATTCTCAAAGAAATAATATAGATGCACCTAGTTCTTCTAAAATAGAAAAAGAAAAATGATAGGACTTTACATGCTTCTAGTGATCCTATTGTTGAAACACCTGAGAATCCAAATGATATTTCTATTTCTGATGCTGAAACACAATCTGGTAATGAACCTGAAACTAGTGATAATTAATGATAATGTTCATGATGATGCTCAACCTAGTAATGATAATGATATAGAAATTGAACCTGCTGTTGATCTTGATAACCCACAATCAAAGAATCAACGTTATGATAAGAAAGACTTTGTTGCTAGGAAACATGGTAAAGAAAGAGAGCCTTGGGTTCAGAAACCCATGCCTTTTCCTCCCAAACCATCCAAGAAAAAGGATGATGAGGATTTTGAGCGCTTTGCTGAAATGATTAGACCTATCTTTTTGCGTATGCGATTAACTGATATGCTCAAAACCAATCCTTATGCTAAGTACATGAAAGATATTATTACAAATAAAAGAAAGATACCGGAAGCTGAAATTTCCACCATGCTTGCTAATTATACTTTTAAGGGTGGAATACCAAAGAAACTTGGAGATCCAGGAGTACCCACTATACCATGCTCCATTAAAAGAAATTATGTTAAAACTGCTTTATGTGATCTTGGAGCCGGTGTTAGTGTTATGCCTCTCTCTTTATATCGTAGACTTGATTTGAATAAGTTGACACCTACTGAAATATCTTTGCAAATGGCTGATAAATCAACTGCTATACCTGTCGGTATTTGTGAGGATGTGCCTGTTGTAGTTGCAAACGTTACTATTTTAACGGACTTTGTTATTCTTGATATTCCCGAGGACGATAGTATGTCTATTATTCTTGGAAGACCCTTTTTGAATACTGCAGGGGCTGTTATTGATTGCACTAAAGGCAATGTCACTTTTCATGTTAATGGTAATGAGCATACGGTACACTTTCCGAGGAAACAACCTCAAGTTCATAGTATCAACTCTATTGGAAAAATTCCATCGATTATATTTGGAGGTTTTGAATCCTCTTCCTACTGTCAAGAAGAAATATGATATTCTTATTATTGGGGATGTGCATATCCCCGTTGAGGTAACATAGTGTTATTCGAAATTTCTCTGGTTCCATGTTATTCGGAATGAGTTCGTTAACAAGACTTGATCAACCTTGTTAGTGGATTCCTTTTGATGATCATGAGATGGATGAAACTAGAAGGCACAACCTTCTGTACCCCACTTTTACTTTCTGTTATTTATATTAAATAAAATAAAAATAAATATTTTTCTGTCTGTTATCTGATTATCCGTGCAATATAAAAATACCTCGAAAATAAAAGTTCTCCAAATGCCCTGAAAATTTAAATATGATTTTTTTCTAGAATATTTGAGGATTTATGGAACTGAGAACACACCAGGGGGGTCAACCACCTGCCCACGAGGGTGGAGGGCGCGCCCACCCCTCTAGGGCGCGCCCTGCCTCGTGGGCCCACGGTGGCCCTCCTCCACTTATTCCTGCACCCACACACTTCATCTTCCTCCCCCAAACATGAATAACAGCTCAAACCCGAGTCCAAGCTCGTTTTGCTGCCATTTTCGATCTCCTTGCTCAAAGCACCTCTCACAAAACTGCTTGGGGAGATTGTTCCTTGGTATGTGACTCCTCCATTGGTCCAATTAGTTTTTGTTCTAGTGCTTTATTCATTGCAAATTTTTGCTGCTTAGGTGACCCTGTTCTTGAGCTTGCATGTCAAATTTATATGGTCAAAAGTAGTTTTGATGCATGATATAGGCCCTAGGCACTTGTAGGAGTAGTTACTATCAATATTATTGAGTTTGGTTTACTTTTATTTTGAAGTTACTAAAAATTTCAGAATTTTTCAGAAAATGATGAGGAGACTTTTGAGGGGCTCATCGAGCCAAAGCTCGAAGGAAAAGGCACCGAAGCCTAAGTATAATCTGCCTCGCACCGCGGAGGTTCGGGCGTGTGAATGGCCTTCCGAGGATTTCTTAAGAGCAGCCGGGATTTATGAAGATTTTCATGAATTGGCTCAGACTGCAGGCCTTACCGCTTTCCTCCAACGACCAATGCGATCAGTATCTCTTGCTCACAAATACCTTTGTGCAAAACTTTCATTTCCATTCTAGGAACTCACCACCTACGGTGGAGTTTCATTTATATGATGAGCATAAGGAGATGTCACTTTATGATTTTTGTCGGATCTTTTAGTCCCTTTTGGGGGCAAGACAGAAGAACCACATCGTGATGATGTGGAGGGATTTTAATGATACTATCACTGTAGGGGAAACAAGGAAGGTTTCCGATGCACGAATCACTAGCATACATTTTCCTGTTTTACGCTACTTTGCATTATTTGCTAGTCGTTGCTTAATTGGTCGCGGAAACTGTGGAAACCTGAGTATCCCTGATATTATTATTTTGCACCACGGTTTATACGGTGATAACTCTTTTAGTATGGGCGGCATTATTGCCAAACGGTTAAGTCTGAACCGTACCAAGGGCCCCATCTTTGGAGGCATCTATGCTACACGCCTAGCTGCACATTTTAACATACCTATTAGGCATTATGAGAAGGAAGAAAAGGTGCTGCCTCGTGTTTATTTAGATTATAAAAGTATGGTAGCACATGATTTTATTGTTAAGAATAGGGAAGGAGAGCTTAAATATCAATTGTTCTTTAATAAACATCATCCTGAGACTATTACCTTGCCTGCTCCTTCTTTGTTTGATTTGACTGTAGGCACGTACCTTGTTCCGTTGACGGCTATCCACGCCTACCGGAACCCTGCACCAGCCGAGGAGCCAGAGCCGGAACCACAATTTGATCCTTCACGATAGTCTAATTACCAGTGGGATCCGAGATGATTGTCAGCCAGTGGCAATCGGAGCCTTCCTCTCTGCATCACAGTACGACCCCAACTATTATTATGGATATCAGCCAGGCCAGCCGTGGCCATAGACCAACTTAGGCCAAAAGCCTAAGCTTGGGGGAGTACGTATTTCCCACCGACATTACATTTATGTTCACACACTCATTGCTAGATGTCGGTGCTCATACTTTTTCATTGTATCATCCATGCTAGTTTATTTTCCTTTTTATGCTTTCTTCTTGTGTGTTTAATAAACCTTAAGAAAAACCAAAAAAATTAGTTGTAGCTTTTAATTAGTTTACTTTCCATGCTTGTAGTAGTAATTAAAAAGAAAACCCAAAAAGATTTCATGTTCTTCTTTTGCTTGTTGGGAGCTTTCCCTGTAAATAGTTTTATTTCTTTTTCTTTTCTTTGGGGGTCGATAGGAGAAGACCATGATTAAATTGTTGAAGTGGCTCTTATATGCATTATTGTTGATCTGACAAAAGAGCCCATATTGCCTTGTCTTCTCCTGTTTATTGAATTGCAGATTCCAGCTTAGTCCAATGCACGTGCACTATTATTATTATTCACATCGTTCGGTCGTGCAAGTGAAAGGCAATTATGATGATATATGATGGACTGACTGAGATGAGAAAAGCTGGTATGAACTCGACCTCTTTTGTTTTTGTAAATATGATTAGTTCATCGTTCCTGATTCAGCCTATTATGAATAAACATGTTTGCAATGACAACTAGAGATCATAGTTTCTTGTGCCATGCTTGATTAGCTATGAGTTATAATGGTTTACCTTGCATGCCAACATGCTATTAAAATGGTTATGATGTGGTATGATAGGGTGGTATCCTCCTCTGAATGATTTAAGTGACTTGACTTGGCACATGTTCACGCATGTAGTTGAAACAAAATCAACATAGCCTTCACGATATTTATGTTCATGGTGGATTATATCCTACTCATGCTTGCATTCAGTGTTGATTAATTTTAATGCATGTTCATGACTATTGTCGCTCTCTAGCTGGTCGCTTCCCAGTCTTTTGCTAGCCTTCACCTGTACTAAGCGGGAATACTTCTTGTGCATCCAACTCCTTAAACCCCAAAGTTATTCCACATGAGTCCACTATACCTACCTATATACGGTATCTACCTGCCGTTCCAAGTAAATTTGTATGTGCCAAACTCTAAACCTTCAAAAAATATCCTGTTTTGTATGCTCGAATAGCTCATGTATCAACTAGGGCTGTCTGTATCTTCCATGTTAGGCGGGTTATTCTCAAGAGGAGTGGACTCCGCTCCTCACTCACGAGATAAATGGCTGGTCACCGGGATGCCCAGTCCCATGCTTTATGCAAACTAAATCAAAATAATTGCAAACAAAACTCCCCCTGGGACTCTTGTTAGTTGGAGGCACTCGTTGTTTCGAGCAAGCCATGGATTGATGCTTGTTGGTGGAAGGGGGGTATAAACTTTACCATTCTGTTTGGGAACCGCCTATAATGTGTGTAGCATGGAAGATATCGCCATCTCTTGGTTGTTATGTTGACAATGAAAGTATACCGCTCAAAATATTATTCACCTCTGTTTCAAAACCGAGCTCTGGCACCTCTACAAATCCCTGCTTCCCTCTGCGAAGGGCCTATCTATTTACTTTTATGCTGAGTCATCATCCTCTTATTAAAAAGCACCAGTTGGAGAGCACGCTGTCATTTGCATTCATTACTGTTAGTTTACATTGAGTATGACTTGACTGGATCTCTTTTACCATGAATTACAATGTCTAGTCAGTCCTTGGTCTTTAAAGGTGCTCTGCATTTATGTTTTGCGGTCTCAGAAAGGGCTAGCGAGATACCATCTGTTATATCATATTATGATTGTTTTGAGAAAGTGTTGTCATCCGAGTTTTATTATTATGGCTCGCTAGTTGATTATGCTATTGATATGAGTAAACTTGAGACCTATGCGTTATTGCGAATGTGGTTAGTTATAATCTTTGCTGAAAACTTGAATGCTGGCTTTACATATTTACAACAACAAGAGCAAACAGAGTTTGTAAAAGTTTTTCTTTATCACTTTCAGTTTGTCAACTGAATTGCTTGAGGACAAGCAAAGGTTTAAGCTTGGGGGAGTTGATACGTCTCCAACGTATCTACTTTTCCAAACACTTTTGCCCTTGTTTTGGACTCTAACTTGCATGATTTGAATGGAACTAACCCGGACTGACGCTGTTTTCAGCAGAATTACCATGGTGTTATTTATGTGCAGGAGCAAACGTTCTCGGAATGACCTGAAACTTCATGGAGCCACTTTTCAGAAAATAAGAAAAATACCTGCCAAAGATGAAGAGGGGGCCCACCACCTTGCCACAGGGTGGGGGGCGCGCCCCCCTACCTCGTGGGCCCCCTGTTGCCTCTCCGACTCCAACTCCACCTATATTGATTTCGGA
>NC_053024.1:244027490-244052327 GCF_003073215.2 Triticum urartu | reverse complement strand
TTTGCGGTCTCAGAAAGGGCTAGCGAGATACCATCTTGTTATATCATATTATGATTGTTTTGAGAAAGTGTTGTCATCCAAGATTTATTATTATTCCTCACTAGTTGATTATGCTATTGATATGAGTAAACTTCAGACCTAAGTGTTATTGCGAATGTGGTTAGTTATAATCTTTGCTGAAAACTTGAATGCTGGCTTTACATATTTACAACAACAAGAGCAAACAGAGTTTGTAAAAGTTTTTCTTTATCACTTTCAGTTTATCAACTGAATTGCTTGAGGACAAGCAAAGGTTTAAGCTTGGGGGAGTTGATACGTCTCCGTCGTATCCACTTTTCCAAACAGTTTTGCCCTTGTTTTGGACTCTAACTTGCATGATTTGAATGGAACTAACCCGGACTGACGCTGTTTTCAGTAGAATTACCATGGTGTTATTTATGTGCAGAAACAAACGTTCTTGGAATGACCTGAAACTTCACGGAGCAACTTTTTGGAAAATATAAAAAATACCTGCAAAAGATGAAGGCCAGGGGGCCCACCACCTGTCCACGAGGGTGGGGGCGCGCCTGCCCCCCTAGGGCGCGCCCCCCTACCTCGTGGGCCCCCTGGAGCTCCTCGACTCCAACTCCAACTCTATATATTGTGTTTCGGGGAGAAAATATTAGAGAGAAGAATTCATCGCGTTTTACAATACGGAGCCGCCGCCAAGCCCTAAAACCTCTCGGGAGGGCTGATCTGGAGTCCGTTTGGGGCTCCGGAGAGGGGAATCCGTCGCCATCGTCATCATCAACCATCCTCCATTACCAATTTCATGATGCTCACCATTGTGCGTGAGTAATTCCATCGTAGGCTTGCTGGACGGTGATGGATTGGATGGGATCTATCATGTAATCGAGTTAGTTTTGTTAGGGTTTGATCCCTAGTATCCACTACGTTCTGAGATTGATGTTGCTATGACTTTGCTATGCTTAATGCTTGTCACTAGGGCCCAAGTGCCATGATTTTAGATCTGAACCTGTTATGTTTTCATCAATATATGAGAGTTCTTGATCCTATCTTGCAAGTCTATAGTCACCTATTATGTGTTATGACCGTTAACCCCGAAGTGACAATAATCGGGATACTTACCGGTGATGACCGTAGTTTGAGGAGTTCATGGATTTAATATGTGTTAATGCTTTGTTCTGGTACTCTATTAAAAGGAGGCCTTAATATCCCTTAGTTTCCGTACGGACCCCGCTGCCACGGGAGGTTGTAACGCCCTCGAAGCGGCTATATCTCCCACGTGTCGAAGCACGACTTAGAGGCATAACCGCATTGAAAGCAATGTCGCAAGTGAGGTAATCTTCGCAAACAACCCATGTAATACATAAGGGAAAAGATACATAGTTGGCTTACAATCGCCACTTCACACAATTACATGAATAAAGCATTACATCATCCAGATACAATCAAGGTCCGACTACGGACAAAATAAAAGAAGACTACCCCAAATACACAAGATCCCCGATCGACCCCAACTGGGCTCCACTACTGATCAACTAGAAACGAAACAAGACAAAGGACAAGATCTTCATCGAGCTCCTCCTGAGTCTGGTTGCGTCATCTGCACGGTATCCTCGGCACCTACAAGCTGGTTTTGGAAGTATCTGTGAGTCACGGGGACTCAGCAATCTCACACCCTCGTGATCAAGACTATTTAAGCTTATGGGTAAGGTAAAAGGTATGAGGTGGAGCTGCAGCAAGCGACTAGCATATTTGGTGGCTAACAACGCAAATGAGAGCGAGAAGAGAAGGCAAAAGCACGGTCGAAAATCTATGATCAAGAAGTGATCCTAGAACAACCTACGTCAAGCATAACTCCAACACCGTGTTCACTTCCCGGACTCCGTCGGAAAGAGACCATCACGGTTACACACGCGGTTGATGTATTTTAATTAAGGTCAACTTCAGGTTTTCTACAACCGGACATTAACAAATTCCCATCTGCCCATAACCGCGGGCACGGCTTTCGAAAGTTCAAATCCCTGCAGGGGTGTCCCAACTTAGCCCATCACAAGCTCTCACGGTCAACGAAGGATATTCCTTCTAGCGGGAAGACCCGATCAGACTCGGAATCCCGGTTACAAGACATTTCGACAATGGTAAAACAAGACCAGCAAAGCCACCCAGATGTGCCGACAAATCCCGATAGGAGCTGCACATATCTCGTTCTCAGGGCACACCGAATGAGCCAGACATCGGGTAAGCCAGCCCAGAGTTGCCCCTGGTAGCCTCGGACATTGCTCAGTTGGACCAACACTTAGAGAAGCACTGGCCTGGGGGGGTTAAAATAAGATGACCCTTGAGCCGGCCGACTCAAGGGAAAGAAAAGGCTAGGTGGCGAATGGTAAAATCAATGTTGGGCATTGCTGGAGGAGTTTTATTCAAGGCGAACTGTCAAGGGGTTCCCATTATAACCCAACCGCGTAAGGAACGCAAAATCCGGGAACATAACACCGATATGACGGAAACTAGGGCGGCAAGAGTGGAACAAAACACCAGGCATAAGGCCGAGCCTTCCACCCTTTACCAAGTATATAGATGCATTAATTAAATAAGAGATATTGTGATATCCCAACAAATAACCATGTTCCAACATGGAACAAGCTCCAATCTTCACCTACAACTAACAACGCTATAAGAGGGGCTGAGCAAAGCGGTAACATAGCCAAACAATGGTTTGCTAGGACAAGGTGGGTTAGAGGCTTGGTTCAACAATATGGGAGGCATGATAAGCAAGTGGTAGGTATCGCAGCATAGGCATAGCAAAAGAGCGAGCAACTAGCAAGCAAAGATAGAAGTGATTTCGAGGGTATGGTCATCTTGCCTGAAGATCCTGCAAGGAAGAAGAACGAGTCCATGAAGAAGACAAATGGGCGTAGTCGAACGGTTCCTCACAAGCGACGTTATCGGAACCAACCCGAAGAGCAACACCGGAAAGAAGCACACAACATAGTAAACAAACAACACATGGACATGGCATGATGCACAACCAAGTATGATGCATGTCCAGTTTAATGATACATGGCATGGCATGGAAAAGTGCAACAAACAACAATACAACTTAAGTGGAGCTCAATATGCAACGGAGTTGCATATTGAAGAAAACACCACATGACTTATTTAGTTCTCTCTCGTTTATGTACCCAACAAGATTAAATGTTGATTAACATGGCAAGAGGGTGAAGCATAATAAAACTACCTAACTAGGCAAATTTAAATGAGGCTGGAGGCAACGAACAACAATTCCGATAAATCCCCATATGCATATATTAGGTTTGGTACTGTTCTGCCCTAAACACAATTTTAGAGTTGTTAAACATGCAAAGTGATGCCACCATGTTAAACTAGGCATTTTTCTACCCCATTTACATATAAAGTTTATTTAAAATGGAGCTATGGTTATTTAGTTATGAAATAAAGCATTTTTAACATGGCATAGGAGAAAATTTAACCAAACATCAATATGAACATTTTAAACATGGATGAAAGTGGCATATTATGAAACTAGACAAAATTCTAAGCAACTTTCATATTAAGTTTGTTTAATTTGGATGCACGGTTTGAGAGTTATTAAATGCATGAACATCAGGGGGGTTTCCTGCAAAACTGCAGTCTCGGGTTTAATTGCTAAAATCGCAGACAAGGGAAAAAATACATTGGGCCGAAACTATTCTTGGGCTAGCAGAGAGGCGCTGGGGAGCAGCTCACCCCTTAGGCTTCGGCCTGGTCGCTGGAGAGGCCAAGGCAGGCGGCTTAGATCTGGGTCATGGCCCAAGCGGTAGGAGGAGGCCCAGGGAGCAGAAGGGGCCGGCTGGACCGGGCGACGCAGGCCCAAGCGCGTGTGAGCGGAGGAGGCACGAGAGCGAGGGATCGTCCTCCTCTCGCACGGGAAAACAGCGTCGGCGGTTCCAGCGGTCAACGTCGACATCGGATGGCGGGTCCGGTCGGGGAGGCGATGGGAGGTTGGATCTGCGGCGGTGGAGCTCGGATCCGGGGCGCCTGGCCCGGATCTTGCCTGAGCAGGGCGACGGTGAGGCAGAGCACCAGATGAACGACGATGGGGCGTGCTGTTACCTGCGGGAGAGAAAGAGAGAGCCAGCGAGGTGAGAGGAATCTGAGAGCCAAGAAAGGGAGAAAAAGGGTGTGAGGCAGGGGACCTGTTGGGTTCACCGGCGACGTTCACTGGAGGCGGCGGAGTTTGGCGAAGACGAAGGAACGGTGGGGCGTCGGGAAGCTCGGGATCGGGCTCCTCCCGATCCAGGTCAAGCGGAGCAGGGGCGCGCGGGCTCGCGCGCGAGCGGCTCGGCCGTGCGGACCTGGGCGGTGTTCGGGCAAACGGGTGGATCGAGGAGGGGATGGATTGGATCGGCTTGGGGGGTGGTTGGGCGCTGAAATCAAGGAGACTGGCGGTGGGGATGGATTGGATGGGACAGGATTCCTAATTCCTAGGGTTGCCCATAATATACGATGGTGGGTTAGGTTAGGGGCTAACGGAACCCTCCGATCGTAAAAGGACGATCGCGAATAAAATAGCTAGGGAGTCCAAATAAGAAAACAGAGACGTTTTGTAGATCTTTGGGGATGATCCGGGCACAACGGTAACGACTGTCCGGGTCGGGTCCAGGACAACTTTCGGACGCACGCGCGAGGAGGGCCGCAGGCTGACGAGAGAGGTTAGGTTGGACCTGGCGGTAGGTCGTGGGATGTGTAGACGGTCTCGAGCTAAGAGAAGAGAAGAGAGGGAGGCCCGGTGACTGTTTCCGGAGACCGAAAACGTCCGACGTTAGAACGACTATACTGCCGCGATAGTTAAACATTGGGCTGTCAAACGAACTCCGATTGCGATGGAACTTGGCAGGCGGTCTACCTACACTATAACAAGACCACACATCAACCCTCATCCCATTCCGAGAACATTTCCCGGCCACTTATAAAAATAATATTTCGGACATGCCGCGGGCGCGTGCGAGTGTGTGTGGGCTCAGAACAGACAACGGACGGAACGAGGAGAGCGGAACGGATGCAAGTTTTCGAAAACATGCAGATGCAATGCGGATGATGACATGATAAGATACAACACGCAAGCAGATGACATGACAACGACATCGAATAACTGGAAGACACCTGGCGCAATTGTCTCGGGGCGTTATAGGAGGGTAGGACAAAAGATGTCATGCAAGTTGTTTTCCATAAGCACGTATGACTATATTCGGAATACATGCCTACATTACATTGATGAACTGGAGCTAGTTCTGTGTCACCCTAGGTTATGACTGTTACTATTGGGGAAGGTAGTAATTTAAAAAAAATTCCTACGCACACGCAAGATCATGGTGATGCATAGCAACGATAGGGGAGAGTGTGATCTACGTACCCTTGTAGATCGACAGCGGAAGCGTTAGCACAACGCGGTTGATGTAGTCGTACGTCTTCAAGGCCCGACCGATCAAGCACCGAAACTACGGCACCTCCGAGTTCTAGCACACGTTCAGCTCGATGACGATCCCCGGACTCCGATCCAGCAAAGTGTCGGGGAAGAGTTCCGTCAGTACAACGGCGTGGTGACGATCTTGATGTACTACCGTCGCAGGGCTTCGCCTAAGTACCGCTACAATATTATCGAGGATCATGGTGGAAGGGGGCACCGCACACGGCTAAGAATATGATCACGTGGATCAACTTGTGTGTCTAGGGGTGCCCCCTGCCCCCGTATATAAAGGAGCAGGGGGAGGTGCGGCCGGCCACGAGGAGGGCGCGCCAGGAGGAGTCCTACTCCCGCCGGGAGTAGGATTCCCCCCTTTCCTAGTTGGAATAGGATTCGGGAAGGGGAAAGAGGAGAGAGAGAGAGAGAAGGAAGGGGGGCGCCCTCCTCTCCTTGTCCTATTCGGACTAGGGGGGTGGGGCGCGCGGCCCAGCCCTGGCCACCTCTCCTCTCTTCCACTAAAGCCCACTAAGGCCCATATACCTCCCGGGGGTTCCGATAACCTCCCAGTACTCCGGTAAAATCCCGATTTCACTCGGAACACTTCCGATATCCAAATATAGGCTTCCAATATATCAATCTTTATGTCTCGACCATTTCGAGACTCCTCATCATGTCCGTGATCACATCCGGGACTCCGAACAAACTTCGGTACATCAAAATGCATAAACTCATAATATAACTGTAATCAAAACCTTAAGTGTGCGGACCCTACGGGTTTGAGAACAATGTAGACATGACCGAGACACGTCTCCGATCAATAACCAATAGCAGAACCTGGATACTCATATTGGCTCCCACATATTCTACGAAGATCTTTATCGGTCAGACCGCATAACAACATACGTTGTTCCCTTTGTCATCGGTATGTTACTTGCCCGAGATTCGATCATCGGTATCTCAATACCTAGTTCAATCTCGTTACCGGCAAGTCTCTTTACTCGTTTCGTAATACATCATCTTGCAACTAACTCATTAGTTGTAATGCTTGCAAGGCTTATGTGATGTGCATTACCGAGAGGGCCCAGAGATACCTCTCCGACAATCGGAGTGACAAATCCTAATCTCGAAATACGCCAACCCAACATGTACCTTTGGAGACACCTGTAGAGCTCCTTTATAATCACCCAGTTACGTTGTGATGTTTGGTAGCACACAAAGTGTTCCTTCGGCAAACGGGAGTTGCATAATCTCGTAGTTATAGGAACATGTATAAGTCATGAAGAAAGCAATAGCAACATACTAAACGATCGGGTGCTAAGCTAATGGTATGGGTCATGTCAATCATATCATTCTCCTAATGATGTGATCCCATTAATCAAATGACAACACATGTCTATGGTTAGGAAACATAACCATCTTCGATTAACGAGCTAGTCAAGTAGAGGCATACTAGTGACGTTTGGTTTGTCTATGTATTCACACAAGTATTATGTTTCCGGATAATACAATTCTAGCATGAATAATAAACATTTATCATGATATAAGGAAATAAAATAATAACATTATTATTGCCTCTAGGGCATATTTCCTTCAGTCTCCCACTTGCACTAGAGTCAATAATCTAGATTACACAGTAATGATTCTAACACCGATGGAGCTTTAGTGCTGATCATGTTTTGCTCATGGAAGAGGCTTAGTCAACGGGTTTGCTATATTCAGATCCGTATGTATCTTGCAAATCTCTATGTCTCCCACCTGGACTAGATCCCGGATGGAATTGAAGCGTCTCTTGATGTGCTTGGTTCTCTTGTGAAATCTCGGATTCCTTTGCCAAGGCAATTGCACCAGTATTGTCACAAAAGATTTTCATTGGACCCGATGCACTAGGTATGACACCTAGATCGGATATGAACTCCTTCATCCAGACTCCTTCGTTTGCTTCTTCCGAAGCAGCTATGTACTCCGCTTCACATGTAGATCCCGCCACAATGCTTTGTTTAGAACTGCACCAACTGACAGCTCCACCGTTTAATGTAAACACGTATCCAGTTTGTGATTTAGAATCATCCGGATCAGTGTCAAAGCTTGCATCAACGTAACCATTTACGATGAGCTCTTTGTCACCTCCATATATGAGAAACATATCCTTAGTCCTTTTCAGGTATTTCAGGATGTTCTTGACCGCTGTCTAGTGATCCACTCCTGGATTACTTTGGTACCTCCCTGCTAGACTTATAGGAAGACACATATCAGGTCTGGTACACAGCATTGCATACATGATAGAGCCTATGGCTGAAGCATAGGGAACATCTTTCATTTTCTCTCTATCTTCTGCATTGGTCGGGGATTGAGTCTTACTCAATTTCACACCTTGTAACACAGGCAAGAATCCTTTCTTTGCTTGATCCATTTTGAACTTCTTCAAAACTTTGTCAAGGTATGTACTTTATGAAAGTCCAATTAAGCATCTTGATCTATCTCTATAGATCTTAATGCCTAATATGTAAGCAGCTTCACCGAGGTCTTTCATTGAAAAACTCTTATTTAAGTATCCTTGTATGCTATCCAGAAATTCTATATCATTTCCGATTAGTAATATGTCATCTACATATAATATCAGAAATGCTACAGAGCTCCCACTCACTTTCTTGTAAATACAGGCTTCTCCAAAAGTCTGTAGAAAACCAAATGCTTTGATCACACTATCAAAGTGTTTATTCCAACTCCGAGAGGCTTACACCAGTCCATAAATGGATCGCTGAAGCTTGCACACTTTGTTAGCTCCCTTTGGATCGACAAAACCTTCCGGCTGCATCATATACAACTCTTCTTCCAGAAATCCATTCAGGAATGCAGTTTTGACATCCATTTGCCAAATTTCATAATCATAAAATGCGGCAATTGCTAACATGATTCGGACAGACTTAAGCATCGCTACGGGTGAGAAGGTCTCATCGTAGTCAATCCCTTGAACTTGCCGAAAACCTTTTGCGACAAGTCGAGCTTTGTAGACAGTAATATTACCGTCAGCGTCAGTCTTCTTCTTGAAGATCCATTTATTCTCAATTGCTTGCCGATCATTGGGGCAAGTCAACCAAAGTCCATACTTTGTTCTCATACATGGATCCCATCTCAGATTTCATGGCTTCAAGCCATTTTGCGGAATCTGGGCTCACCATCGCTTCTTCATAGTTCGTAGGTTCATCATGATCTAGTAGCATGACTTCCAGAACAGGATTACCGTACCACTCTGGTGCGGATCTTACTCTGGTTGATCTACGAGGTTCAGTAGTATCTTGTTCTGAAGTTTCATGATCATTATCATTAGCTTCCTCACTAATTGTGTAGGTGTCACAGAAACTGGTTTTCTGTGATGTACTACTTTCCAATAAGGGAGCAGGTACAGTTACCTCGTCAAGTTCTACTTTCCTCCCACTCACTTCTTTCGAGAGAAACTCCTTCTCTAGAAAGTTTCCGAATTTAGCAACAAAAGTCTTGCCTTCGGATCTGTGATAGAAGGTGTATCCAATAGTTTCCTTTGGATATCCTATGAAGACACATTTCTCCGATTTGGGTTCGAGCTTATCAGGTTGAAGCTTTTTCACATAAGCATCGCAGCCCCAAACTTTCAGAAACGACAACTTTGGTTTCTTGCCAAACCACAGTTCATAAGGCGTCGTCTCAACGGATTTTGATGGTGCCCTATTTAACGTGAATGCGGCCGTCTCTAGAGCATATCCCCAAAACGATAGCGGTAAATCAGTAAGAGACATCATAGATCGCACCATATCTAGTAAAGTACGATTACGACGTTCGGACACACCATTACGCTGTGGTGTTCCGGGTGGCGTGAGTTGCGAAACTATTCCACATTGTTTCAAATGTACACCAAACTCGTAACTCAAATATTCTCCTCCACGATCAGATCGTAGGAAACTTTATTTTCTTGTTACGATGATTTTCAACTTCACTCTGAAATTCTTTGAACTTTTCAAATTTTCAGACTTATGTTTCATTAAGTAGATATACCCATATCTGCTTAAGTCATCTGTGAAGGTGAGAAAATAACGATATCCGCCACGAGCCTCAACATTCATCGGACTACATACATCTGTATGTATGATTTCCAACAAATCTGTTGCTCTCTCCATAGTACCGGAGAACGGTGTTTTAGTCATCTTGCCCATAAAGGCACGGTTCGCAAGTACCAAGTGATTCATAATCAAGTGGTTCCAAAAGTCCATCAGTATGGAGTTTCTTCATGCGCTTTACACCGATATGACCTAAACGGCAGTGCCACAAATAAGTTGCACTATCATTATCAACTCTGCATCTTTTGGTTTCAAACATTATGAATATTTGTGTCACTACTATCGAGATTTAAAAGAATAGACCACTCTTTAAGGGTGCATGACCATAAAAGATATTACTCATGTAAATAGAACAACCATTATTCTCTGATTTAAATGAATAACCGTCTCGCATCAAACAAGATCCAGATATAATGTTCATGCTTAACGCTGGCACCAAATAACAATTATTTAGGTCTAATACTAATCCCGAAGGTAGATGTAGAGGTAGCGTGCCGACTGCGATCACATCGACTTTGGAACCATTTCCCACGCGCATCGTCACCTCGTCCTTAGCCAATCTTCGCTTAATCCGTAGTCCCTGTTTCGAGTTGCAAATATTAGCAACAGAACCAGTATCAAATACCCAGGTGCTACTGCGAGCATTAGTAAGGTACACATCAATAACATGTATATCACATATACCTTTGTTCACCTTGCCATCCTTCTTATCCGCCAAATACTTGGGGCAGTTCCGCTTCCAGTGACCAGTCTGCTTGCAGTAGAAGCACTCAGTTTCAGGCTTAGGTCCAGGTTTGGGTTTCTTCTCCTGAGACAGCAACTTGCTTGCTGTTCTTTTGAAGTTCCCCTTCTTCTCCCTCGCCTTTTCTTTGAAACTAGTGGTCTTGTTGACCATCAACACTTGATGCTCCTTCTTGATTTCTACCTCCGCAGCTTTCAGCATTGCGAAGAGCTCGGGAATAGTCTTATTCATCCCTTGCATATTATAGTTCATCATGAAGCTCTTGTAGCTTGGTGGCAGTGATTGGAGAATTCTGTCAATGACGCAATCATCTGGAAGATTAACTCCCAATTGAATCAAGTGATTATTATACCCAGACATTTTGAGTATATGCTCACTGACAGAACTGTTCTCCTCCATCTTGCAGCTATAGAACTTATTGGAGACTTCATATCTCTCAATCCGGGCATTTGCTTGAAATATTAACTTCAACTCCTGGAACATCTCATATGCTCCATGACGTTCAAAACATCGTTGAAGTCCCGATTCTAAGCCGTAAAGCATGGCACACTGAACTATCGAGTAGTCATCAGCTTTGCTCTGCCAGACGTTCATAACATCTGGTGTTGCTCCAGCAGCAGGCCTGGCACCCAGCGGTGCTTCCAGGACGTAATTCTTCTGTGCAGCAATGAGGATAATCCTCAAGTTACGGACCCAGTCCGTGTAATTGCTACCATCATCTTTCAACTTTGCTTTCTCAAGGAACGCATTAAAATTCAACGGAACAACAGCACGAGCCATCTATCTACAATCAAACATAAACAAGCAAGATACTATCAGGTACTAAGTTTCATGATAAATTTAGGTTCAATTAATCATATTACTTAAAGAACTCCCACTTAGATAGACATCCCTCTAATCCTCTAAGTGATTACGTGATCCAAATCAACTAAACCATGTCCGATCATCACGTGAGATGGAGTAGTTTCATTGGTGAACATCACTATGTTGATCATATCTACTATATGATTCACGCTCGACCTTTCGGTCTCCGTGTTCCGAGGCCATATCTGTATATTCTTGGCTCGTCAAGTATAACCTGAGTATTCCGCGTGTGCAACTGTTTGCCACCCGTTGTATTTGAACGTAGAGCCTATCACACCCGATCATCACGTGGTGTCTCAGCACGAAGAACTTTCGCAACGGTGCATACTCAGGGAGAACACTTCTTGATAGTGAGAGATCATCTTAAAATGCTACTGAAGGGAGTCCTGGATTAGGGGGTGTCATGGCCGGACTATACCTTCAGCCGGACTCCTGGACTATGAAGATACAAGATTGAAGACTTCGTCCCGTGTCCGGAAGGGACTTTCCTTGGCGTGGAAGGCAAGCTTGGCGATACGGATATGTAGATCTCCTACCATTTTAACCGACTTTGTGTAACCCTAACCCTCTCCGGTGTCTATATAAACCGGAGGGTTTTAGTCCGTAGGACAACATACAACAACAATCATACCATAGGCTAGCTTCTAGGGTTTAGCCTCTCGATCTCGTGGTAGATCTACTCTTGTACTACCCATATCATCAATATTAATCAAGCAGGACGTAGGGTTTTACCTCCATCGAGAGGGCCCGAACCTGGGTAAAACTTCGTGTCCCTCTCCTGTTACCATCCGGCCTAGACGCACAGTTCGGGACCCCCTACCCGAGATCCGCCGGTTTTGACACCACATTGGTGCTTTCATTGAGAGTTCCTCTGTGTCGTCGCCGTTAGGCTTGATGGCTCCTACGATCATCAATGGCGATGCAGTCCAGGGTGAGACCTTCCTTCCCCGGACAGATCTTCGTCTTCGGCGGCTTCGCACTGCGGGCCAATTCACTTGGCCATCTGGAGCAGATCGAAAGCTATGCCCCTGGCCGTCAGGTCAGATTTGGAAGTTTAAACTACACGGCTGACATCCGCGGGGACTTGATCTTCGATGGATTCGAGCCACTGCCGAGCGCGCCGCACTGTCACGACGAGCATGATCTAGCTCTGCCGCCGAACAGTGCCCTGGAGGCCGCACCCGCATCGGCTTCGACCCTTAATTCGGAGCCAACTGCGCCGATCGAGGATGGGTGGTTGGACGCCGCCTCGGGGGCTGCGATCCCAACGGCGATCGAGCCGAACACCAGCCCCGCACTCCGCGAGACTCGTGACTCCAAGGAGCCGGACTCCTCTCCGGACTCCGAACCCTCCGCGCCCCTGCCGATCGAATCCGATTGGGCGCCGATCATGGAGTTTACTGCCGCGGACATCTTTCAGCACTCGCCTTTCGGCGATATTCTGAAGACACTAAAGTCTCTCTCTTTATCAGGAGAGCCCTGGCCGGACTACGGTCAGCAAGGTTGGGATACGACGATGAAGAAATTCAAAGCCCACCCACCACCCACTTTGTAGCCACTGTCGACGATTTAACCGACATGCTCGACTTCGACTCCGAAGACATCGACGATATGGACGCCGATGAAAGAGATAATGAAGAACCAGCGCCTATTGGGCCCGGGAAAGCCACCTCATCATATGACGTTTACATGGTGGACACACCAAAAGATGACGATGAGGAGCGGAAGGACGCACCGAAGGCTTGTTCCCTCGAGAAGCAGTCAAAGCTGTGACGCAAGCGGCGCCCCAAATCCCGCCTCGACAGAAATAACGATCACACAGACCCAGCACTGGAGCAGGGCGAACCACTGCCGGACAACGGCAATCCGGATAATCAAACCGAACAAACAAATTCTATCAAGGATAATAGTCCGGACGACATAACGCCGGACAGGCACCCGGAGCAGCAGAATGCCCGTAAAAGGCTTGTTGCCACCGCGAGGAGTCTTAAAAAGCAGAAGCAAAGGCTCAAGGCTACGCAAGACACACTCCAAATCAGATGGAGCAAAATACTCAACACAACAGCGAGGTACGGCGACAATCACCCCTCCAAGAGCTACCCAAAGCGGAAGCTGCTACCTGAATTCGATGAGGAGGCCTCAGACCCCCACAACCAAATATCAAAGCAGCCACCTGGCCGGATAGACGACCCCTCTACCAACACAGAGCGGCACACAATGCCACTCACAATACAACACGCGACCCATGCGAGGGCTCGCACCCAAAGGACGGCGGAACAAGATCCATCTATGGCAAGCGCGCCCCAGCATACAATGCAACACAAAAAACATCCGAACAACGCGGTACACCCAGCTACAGGGGTGCCGCACACCCCCTATGTTTCACCGATGAGGTGCTGGACCATGAATTTCCAGAGGGATTCAAACCCGTAAACATAGAGGCATACGACGGAACAACAGACCCTGGGGTCTGGATTGAGGACTACATCCTTCATATCCATATGGCTCGAGGAGATGATCTCCACGCCATCAAGTACTTACCCCTCAAGCTCAAAGGGCCAGCTCGTCACTGGCTTAAAGGCCTCCCCGAAAGCTCCATTGGAAGTTGGGAAGAGCTCGAAGACGCCTTTCGGGCAAATTTTCAAGGGACTTATGTCCGACCTCCGGATGCGGACGATTTGAGTCATATAACTCAACAGCCCGGAGAGTCAGCCCGAAAGCTTTGGAACAGGTTTCTTACTAAAAAGAACCAGATTGTCGACTGTCCGGACGCCGAAGCCTTGGCAGCTTTTAAGCATAGCGTCCGTGACGAATGGCTCGCCAGACACCTCGGCCAAAATAAGCCGAGAACGATGGCCGCATTAACAAACCTCATGACCCGCTTTTGCGTGCGGGTGAGGACAGCTGGCTAGCAGTGCAGCACCAGCGACCCCAGTACATCTGAAGTTAGAGATGGAAACGGGAAATCACGGCGCAACAGCAATAACAAACGCCGGAATAAAGAAGACAACACGAAGGGCACGGCAGTAAACGCCGGATTCAAAAGCTCTCGGCCAGGTCAGCAAAAGCCGCCCTCTAAAGGCACCAGGGATGAACTGTCCAGCCTCAACAAAATTCTGGACCAAGTATGTCAGATCCATAGTACCCCTGGTAAACCTGCTAATCATACCCACAGAGAATGTTGGGTCTTCAAGCAGTCCGGCAAGCTCAACGCCGTACACAAGGGGGAGGATACACCAAGTGAAGACGAGGACGAGCCTCCCAAGCAAGACACTGGGGAACAAAAGAAATTTCCACCAGAAGTCAAAACAGTAAACGTGTTACACGTGATCAAGGGAAAAAACAACGCGGCACTCCCAGGAAAATATACCCAAGTGCCTGTCACCGCGAAGTCCTGCCACTGGTCGTCTCAACCGATCACTTTCGACCATCGCGATTACTCAGCAAGTATCCGACGCGCAGGATGGGCTGCCCTGGTATTAGACCCAGTAATTGGCGGATATCACTTCACACGAGTCTTGATGGACGGTGGCAGCAATCTAAACCTAATATATCAGGATACAATCCGCGGGATGGGGTTAGACCCAACAAAAATTCGCCATAGCAATACTACCTTTAAAGGAGTAACGCCAGGCCCAGGGGCTCGTTGTACGGGCTCCCTCCTACTACAAGTTATATTCGGCTCCCCCGATAACTTCCGTCGCGAGCATTTAACCTTCCACATCGCTCCGTTCCAAAGTGGCTATCAAGCACTGCTCGGACGCGAAGCTTTCGCTCGCTTTAATGCAATACCACACTACGCCTCCCTCACACTCAAGATGCCCGGTCCACGTGGCATCATTTCAGTGAAAGGAAATATGAAGCGATCTCTGCGCGCCGAAGAGAGTGCGGCTGTCTTGGCAGCCGCACACTAAAGGCGCCCGGACCAGCGAAAGCATCCAATAGGTCATCAAGACCTCAGACACAACTAATCAAGTCCGGCGCTGCTATTCATACAGAATAAACGGTCACACCACTATTTGTCAATACAAGGGGCTCAACGCGCGCAGACAAGTGGCAATTTTTTTTCTTTTTTCTCATCTTGAATTATACATGGTTTCTTTAAAAACTATCCTTTTGCACGACAACTTTTTCACCTAAATTCCTCTCTTTTACAGACGATCATCGTGCTACACCCGTCCAGGATACGGCACAACGGAGACACAGGCGCAGACGTGCAGCAGGGACCCGCTCCAAGGATTCTTTTTAGATTAAGACCCTGCGTAAACCTTTTTTACTGTCTCTTGTTGATACATATCCACCGTTGAGAAGGATGCTGACGTCTTGGCATGTGGCCACGCCAGAACAATGCACGTACCTGGACACAAGGGGCTTCTTACAAAGGCCATTATTTAGGCCCGGTTTATACCACAAAGACCGAATACCTTAGGGAGTGTTCGGCGTCGCGAGTTTGGCCCTATATGCATCAGCTCCGAATCATTGTCTTTGGTCAAATGTTGGGTTTGCCCGGCTCCTGTGTTTTGGTGCCTTACGTTCCGCTTTACCGGCTAAGGTAGCACCAGGAGAACTACTGCGATTGTGCCCTGGTTCATCCGGACGAGCACCTCAGTAGAGAAAGCCGAAAACTGACTGTCATGATATAGCGTGAGACTGGTCAACCACTCGATGACCTATTGGAATGTTAGAATTCCTCGCCTTAACGAAGGGCCGTTTTCCGGCCAGGCATATACGCACCCCGGGATCGGGAGAGTGCGGAGCCACCAGGGGCTATCTAGTAGCCCCACTGTCAAACTCCTATGGCTAAGTGAAAGTGTTAAAGCATTATAGTCCGGTTGCCTCGCTCGCTCCGCTATCACCTCCTTAATAGGACCAAGACGTTGGGTTAAGTGTGAACGCGTGTTTTTTGCGAGCACCTCCGCATTATATGCATGGGGGTCGAAGCCGACGGCTGCAATCTTTCAGGTTATACACATGTATACATAAACGGCCGCCTAGGAGGCATCATATTACTTTCAGGCAAAAGTATAAAAATAGCCTTATAAAAATTTATAAAAGCATTTCGCTTACAATGAGATTACATATCACTCTAACATAATATTTTTTGAGCACTGGGTCTCTATCAAACGAGCACCCTCAAGAACTTCTTCAAAGTAGTGCTCAGCAGCCATTCGGCCTATGGCCGAATCCCGCCCTGCAAAAGTGGTAGCATCCATCTCCGCCCAGTATGCTTTAACACGGGCAAAGGCCATCCGTGAGCCCTCTATGCACGCCGACCTCTTCATCGCATTAATGCGCGGCACCACGTCAAGGAACTGTTGCACCAAGCTGAAATAGCTGTTCGGCTTTGGCCTTTCCGGCCACAGCTGATCCACAACAGACCTCATGGTGAGTCCGGACAACCTATTCAGTTCAGCCCATTCAGCTAATTGGTTAGTCAATGAAAGCGGACGTTCGGGAGAATGGAATTGTCTCCAAAACAGCTGGTCTACTTCACAGTCCGTCTGACCCTGGAAGTACTTGGCCGCATCGGCAGCACTCGCCGCCAAATCCATATACACATTCTCCGAACTCCACAGCCGATCCAGAGTGGCGTACCATGGATCTCCGAACTTCCTCCGCAACATAAAGCATTTCCCAGCTACAATATCCCCGGCTTCCCGCAGCTCCTCCTTCTTCGCCCTCATGGCAGAGCGGATGTCTTTCCTCGTCGCAGCAGCCTTCTCAAGGTCCGATGCCTTCGCTAGGTTTTCCTTTTCAAGAACCCGGCAACAGTCAGCGGCGGCTTTTAATTCTATGGCCATCTTGGCCATCTTATCCCGGCTCTCGCCATGCGCGGCCTTCTCGGCTTTCAACTCTTCGGCCGCCTTCAAAGCAGCCGCATTACCAAACCTCGCATGTTCCTTGGCTCAGGCAAGCTCCGCCCACAAGGCTTCAATAGTGGCAGCTCCATCTGCAGTCACAACGTATTAAAGATACTGGCATCATGCTGCTCTTACTATGTGGCGTTTACCAGATAATGACAGTTACCCTGTGCCTCGTCAAGCCTTTTGTTAACAAGCTCGATGTCGGCGTCTGCCGCATCCAACTGCCGTTTTAAATTGGCAAACTCGTTAGTCCGGCTAGCCACTGGAGCTTCCATCACCTGCACATAGAGGCAGTATGGTTATTACCTGGCAATATGATCCTCTGTTCGTCGTCATTTCTGACGACAACCAGAGTCTCAGGGGCTACTATCTACACAGGGCACACCTAGCATGTGCAGGACTATCATACATTATTTTACGTACCTCAAAGCCTGTCAGTAGACTCATAAAAGCTTCATGCAATCCGCTTTCGGCGGACAAGATTCTCTCCATCACCGTATTCATCAGCACACGGTGTTCATCTGAGATGGCCGCTCGCTCCACCAACTCCCTCAGAACATCCGATCGCACACCAGACGGTGCCGAACTCTTTTGTCTGCTCTCTTCGGGAGCCGGGCATTGGGAGCTTATGGAGTCAATGGGATTATCTTCTGGCCTCACTGGACTCATAGAGGCCCTCCACGACGACACTTCGGGGTCGCCCGCTTCCGGAGCGGAGGAGTCTGGAGGGGGCGTTTCGCTCTCCATCATCTCTGGAAGAAGATCCCCCAAAGACGAGCTCATTTGAGAGGGGCTAAGGCCCGAACTGCAAAGATATATGCGGTGGTTATTTTCTCAGAAGAAAAAGATGGCATACCTGTACTATTGAAGTATTTCGGGTCACTTACGACTCGCTGGAGAATTGATCCCCCCGCGGACTTTGTGCGGCAAAAGCACCCCCAAGGTAGGACCCTCTGTGGGAGACTTCTTCTCCCGCTTGGAAGCTTCGGCTTCCGAATCCCCGGGCGCAATCCTTTTCCTCCTCCGGTCGTCTTCCTTCATGGAGACGCTCGCTCCCTCGGTTAGAATGGGCAGCGTTGCGGGCCCGCGTCCACCCGTATTATCCTCCCAGTATCTTCCTTCAAGGGCTCCAGGAAAGGTGCAACCTGGAGCATCTTTTCAAATACCGGATTGTCCAAGCCCTCAGGGAGGGGGGCCGAACACCGAATCAACTTCGCCTTTGTTAGCCAGTCCTGGTCAAAAAACAAACTCTCAGAAATAACTTCGTAACAAATGAGAGATAGTATGTTCGGCCGGAAGATTCCTTACCTGTTCGGCGGCGCGGTTACTGCTCAGGCCCACGTCCTCGGTGATTTCCGGACACTCTACCTGAGGTCCGAAGAATGACTTGTACATCTCCTCGTGCGTCAGGCCGAGGAAATTTTGAATGACACGCGTTCCCGCGGGATTGAACTCCCACAAGCGAAGGGGCCGGCGTTTGCAAGGCTGGACTTGACGAACCAGCATAACTTGTATTACCGCAACCAAACTAAAATCTCCATTGAAGAGATCTCGAATGCGGATTTGCAGTATAGGCACGTCCTTGGCTGGACCCCAGCTCAAACCTCTGTTGATCCATGACATCAGCTGTGGTGGAGGGCCCGAGCGAAAAACAAGGGCGGCCGCCCACTTGGCACTTCTAGGAGCCGTGATGTAGAACCACTCCTATTGCCACAATTCAGACACCTCTGGAATGGAACCTTTGGGCCATGGAGCTCCCGTCATCTTGCGTATTGAGGCACCTCCACACGCTGCATGTTGCCCCTCGATCATCTTCGGCTTTACTTCAAAGGTCTTGAGCCACAGGCCAAAGTGAGGGGTAACCTGGAGGAAGGCCTCACACACGACAATAAATGTCGTGATATGAAGAAAGGAGTCTAGAGCTAGATCATGGAAGTCTAGCCCGTAATAAAACATCAAACCCCTGACGAAAGGATCCAGAGCAAGACCTAGACCTCAGAGGAAGTGGGAGATGAACACGACATTCTCGTTGGGTTCGGGGGAGGGGACGGCCTGCCCTCGGGCAGGCAGCCGATGCAAAACCTCGGCGGTCAGATATCTGGCCTCCCTCAACTTTTTGATGTCTTCTTCCGTGACGGAGGAAGGCACCCATCGGCCTTGAAGGCTAGATCCGGACATGATTGAAGGATCGGAGCACCTGACCTGAACTTTGGGTGTTTGAGCTTGAGGTGGGGGAAGGATTCGATTGAGCACGGGAGGGAAAAGAGTAAAAGCCTTGTCCCTTTATAAAGAGGGTAAATATCAAGCGTCCTCTCCGTGGCCGTTTGGACTTGCCTATAGTCTAGGAGTCCTAGAAGCGGTTGGGTTACCCACACCCGTATTGATGAGAATCCAGGAATAAGGGGACACGATCTCTGCTTTAACAAGATGTGCCAAGGAAACCGCCTTGCCTGACGTGCTGAGGTGGGATAATAAAACGATTCGAATAAAGGCTTGGCCGTGGGGCGTCACACTATGGAATACGTCAGCATATTAGATTTGTGTAAATATTATTCTCTCTATGGCAATATGTGGAAACTTATTTTGCAGAGCCGGACACTATCTTTGTGTTCAAAATCTTCTATGAAGTACTTGGAGGAGGAACCCGCCTTGCAATGCCGAAGACAATCTGCGCGCCGGACTCGTCGTCATTGAAGCCTGGTTCAGGGGCTACTGAGGGAGTCCTGGATTAGGGGGTGTCTGGATGGCCGGACTATACCTTCAGCCGGACTCCTGGACTATGAAGATACAAGATTGAAGACTTCGTCCCGTGTCCGGAAGGGACTTTCCTTGGCGTGGAAGGCAAGCTTGGCGATACGGATATGTAGATCTCCTACCATTGTAACCGACTTTGTGTAACCCTAACCCTCTCCGGTGTCTATATAAACCGGAGGGTTTTAGTCCGTAGGACAACATATAGAATAACAATCATACCATAGGCTAGCTTCTAGGGTTTAACCTCTCTGATCTCGTGGTAGATCTACTCTTGTACTACCCATATCATCAATATTAATCAAGCAGGACGTAGGGTTTTACCTCCATCAAGAGGGCCCGAACCTGGGTAAAACTTCGTGTCCCTTGCCTCCTGTTACCATCCGGCCTAGACGCACAGTTCGGGACCCTACCCGAGATCGCCGGTTTTGACCGACACTTTTGGGTCAGTCGATTTTCAGGGGGTGGGGGGCTCGCCAGAGTTAAGGAAGAACCAGCCGCAGGGGGGGGGGCTCGCCGAAGAGGTACCCCACTATCTATCTTAGGGTTCAGGGTGGGGGCGGTGGTTCGCCGGCGGTGGGGGGATCGGTTGTGGTCTTTGGCATGGGGATCGCTGGAGAAAACGCTCGGCACAGGGGGGGCTAGAGGGCTGGCCGGGGCGGCGGCGAACCGCCAGTGGGGAGTTGTTTCAGGGCGGCGAGGCAGCAGTGGGCCGGCGGTGGGGAGTTGTTTTCGGTGTGGGGGCGGGGGCGGCGGTTCGGCCGGTGGTGGCTGGCGGCTCAGGGGGGTGCATGTTGAAGATGAACTGCAGGCCCTCCCTAAACTACATGTCAAGTGCCTCTCTGCTACCATTGCGTTCAGTTTCGACAGTACATTCAGATTCCACAGTAAATTTCAGTTTCGACAGTTAAGTTCAGAGTCAACAGTTTTTACCTCATCTGTTGTAGTCAGGTGGTTTTTGGTGATGTAAATTTTACATCTATCACTTTTTGGTAATGTATTTACATCATCTATTGGAGATGCTATTAGAATCCCACTTGAGATTAATGATGTATGTCTTGTGCTGCTTCAGCCTCGACGTCTTACGGCTCACCGGAGCTGCTCCAAGACGGAACGATCCATCACAACAGAGCAGTGCCCTGGACGCCGTCTACAGATTCCTCAGATCTTCCTCCACACCTCCGACAAGCCACCTCTGCCTCAACTTCTTCAGCGACAACCCAATGATGCTGAGGTCGACACGGCTATACGGCAAAGAGGTTGTACACTTGTCGCATCACTTATTACTCTACATTCATGTCGATCCATTAGGGCTATTTTGGTTCAACGGAAAAACATAGCAATAGGAAATTTTCCTATGGCACTCTACTATTCAATTATTCATGCATTTTGTTGAAAGGAATGGAGCAAAACATCCACCTGGACCTACTTTTCAAAATCCTATGCATGAAAACAAGACCAAGTGCATTAGTGGCAGAATAACATTCTAACTGTACACGCTTTCATATGGTTTCACTTTATTTTGGCCATGTTTCTTTGCATTCTCTACCTTCCAATTCCTGTGAACCAAACACCCAAGTTGACAGAAATCATGTGTTCACAAATGCTATGTTTCCCATGTGCATTCCTATCCTATTCCGGTGTTTTTCCTATCCCTGCGTTTTTAGAATCATGCAAGCCAAATGAGCCCTTACAGAATTACTTCAGTTACAGGTAGGTGTCGAAGAAAACTTTGTGTGGTTTGTCCTGCTCCTGCCGCGACGTCGTCCACCTCACCTGAGCTGCTCCATCGACAGAAGCATCCACCAAACCAGACATCACGACTCCTGACCGTCTTTCGCCGCCTCAGATCTCCTTCCCTGCCCCGGCACCCACCGCAACGGCATCACCATCATCGACTCAGCAGATGAACCTGAGGAGTACACGGGTCCACAAGAGAGGTCGCACTCTTTTGTTTCTTGCTTATGTTATGCATTGCTTAATATTACCTGCTACTTTATTGTCCTGTTCACCTCTTAGACTCCAAGTCAGGTCCAAATTGATGTTCAAACTTGAGTTCTAAATTAGTTGTGGGGCACATATCGAGGCAAGCAATGAATAGTATCTCTGTCTAATATCTGGTTCACCTAGGGTATGCCTATGTTGTTCATCTTGGGTGGGAAACAAATAGTAAAGCAATCATCATCTGTTTTTTATTAAATTAAAGCAATCATCAGCCTGCTATCATTATTTTTGGATCCATCCACTGGTTGTTACCATTACTCTAGATTTCTGCATGCTCTCCTTACATAATCTCACTATATTTTTTATGCATGTCAGATATTGTACACAGTCATGCTGAACATGTAGAGAAAAAGAGAAGAGTTTTGCGCGGCAATACAATGTCATGCAGACATCGCTCCATGGTGGGTTCAATGGCAAACCCTCCCCTCTCCAGATTGTAATCCAGAGGAAGATATCTGTTCTGAGGCGGATTCAGACGCAGCTGACCACTCCTATTTACCCCCAAGGTGTTTGCTCTAACTTGGCATGATGATGTTAGTCATATCATGCATATGTTGCCTTGCAGTGCCTACTTTGACATCATATATGTCATCTGCTTAGTTTAGACATGTTCTGTAATGCCACCTGTTTAGTTTCAATATCATATATGGGAATTATGCAGTCTCATGTCTTTTAGCCAGCCATAATATATGTGAAATGTGCAATGCCATCCTGTTTAACCAGGCATCATATATTTGAATGATATCTTGCCCATCCTTTTCTTCATTACATTTCCATTTGTCTTGACAATGTTTGTACATTAAACTACTCTTTCTGTGAATCAGCCATTTGGGTGGGAGATGGAAAAATCCGGAGTGAAAACAAGGCCTTCAGAGAAGACAGTGCTACCCATCGAAGTAGATCTCTTGTTTGGTCCCGATAGCTCCTCAGAGATGGATTCAGAGACAGATGACCAGTCCTATTCCCCCACTGAGGTGTATGCTCTAACTTGGCACGGTTATACTGCTCATATCATGCATACGGTGTCTTGCATTGCATAGTTTAGACATCATATACACAATATTCAACACCATGTTCTTAGTTCAGATATCATATCGAATGCCCTCTGTTTAGCATATAAATCACATATGTGAATTAAATGATGCGATCCTGATTACTTAGATAACATGTAGGTGAATTATGTCATGCGATCCTGTTTAGTTATTCATCATATCTTTGAATTATGTTATGCTATGCTATCCAGTTTAGATAGACATCATATATGTGAAATTATGTCATGCTATCCATTTTAGTTAAACAATATACATGTCAACTATTTCATGCCCTCTTTTTTCCACACTATCTATTGCATCTGTCTCTCATACAATGTCTGTACATTCAACTATGTTTCCTGTTTATCAGCCATTTGAATTGGAGCGGGTGATGCCAGGTATCTAGCGGACTAAAAACACGGTCTTCAAATAAAACAGTGCTACCTCTTGGTGGAGATAGCACCCCGGTTGTACATGCACGCAAGAACCAGCCCTACCACACATAACCCAGACTCTCGCAGATTGTACCCCTACTGCGATGGACAGAGAACCAGCTTCACCCAATCTAACCCCAACCCCAGCAGATAGTAACCCAGTTCCTATTGACACAACACCATCTCCACCACAGAGCTCCCAAACAAGAGCAGTTAGTAAGGCAGCTCCAGTGCCCAAAGCGCCAGTACTACCACGACGAACCCCAACTCCACCAGTTAGTACACCTATTCCTGTGGAGGAAGCACAACCAGCCATTCATAGTTTAGCATATATCGCATTTGATGTTGTTAAATCCTATGTGCGTATCTTCCCATCATGGAAATATTATACTGAAGATGAAGGAAAATACCAGTTGCAGGTGTTTATCTAGGAGTTATGTGTAAGTAATGTTATTCATGGCAATTACTTTGCTTTGTGCCATACGTTCTTCCTCCATGATGGTTATAATGCAGCAAATTTTCCTATTTTTCTCTATAGAGAAGGACCGATTTGGAAACTCAGGATGAGGTAACCTGTGCTAATACCTCTGCTATCTTCAAGAATGCTTGGTGGCAGTATCAGAATTACCTGAAGAAAACGTACTTCACTTGCAAAGAAACTAATCAAATTCTATTACGTTCTCTTGAGACACATTTACTGGATGATGACTGGGAACGCCTTGTTCTATACTGGCCCCAAACAAAGAATGTGGTAAGGTCTATGAGCTCGTTTTTTAGGTACTATATGCTTGCGTCTTACTGTACTCTGTTCATGTAGAACAAGTGCTTAAACCTGAAGAACAACTGTTCTCATTTAAGATTACATTGCTATCATGCATACTGCTTTGCTCTTGTATAATCGTATTTACTCATACAAACATTTTTTTAAATGGAAGGATCCAATCAAAACTCCAATGGCACTACAAGTATGTTTACGCATGTTTCTTTAACAGGTTTGCTCTTATAAATAGCTCTGTTGATTTCAATTTCAATTGTGTATATAGTTGACTTCTCATATCATCCACATTACTAGCATCAAAACAGAGCCAATAGTGTTGTTGTACATGTAGACCCGTGGTACCATCTGAAATCTTGTTGTGCCGTGTAGTTTGCCACGCTTTTTATTCTTTCAGTGCTGCTTTCTCTTGAACTGATATGATTTGAACTGTGTCCCTATTTTGATTTGGCAAGACAATGCAGTGACCATATGACATAGATATATGTTTGTTCGATGCTTTTATAATGTACTACTTGGCAATGGAAGACTTGGTAGTTTAATCTTGTCCACCTTACTAATGAACTGGTTCACCGAAATGAGTTTCATATACTAGTACATGCTAAACCTATTATGTGTCTGCTTATTTCTTCTTTTAGAATGCTGACAGAATATTGGGGAAGAGTGCCTTATTAAGCAATAGTAAAGGAAGTAATGCAGATAAGGTTTAGGATTGTGATACATCCTTGTTGGTCTCCAACAAAGCTGATAAAAGAGCTAAGGAAAACTATCTTGAAGATACTGAGACAACCCGCAAAGTCCATTTCTTGGT